>NC_056560.1:252548-484341 GCF_013358625.1 Macadamia integrifolia | reverse complement strand
ATTTTTTATGTCTTCTTTTCTTTATATTTATAATTTTGTTTCATAGTTATGTATTTATATTATATGTTAATATGTTATGATGATTGATGATTGATGATTGATGAACTTAGTTTATTCACTTTATTGATTTGTTTTCTTGATGAATATCTTACATTGGTATGAATATGAACCTTTAATATTTATTTAACATATGAGTAATAGGATTCAATTAGGATTTGAGCCAAATAGATTGGTTTTATAAAAAAATTACACAGGAACGCTTTAGTCGATAAGGCGACGCTTTATGCCCGCCTTATCGCTAAGGCGCTCCGAAAAACTCTCAAATGCCTCCGTCGCCTTACCGCCTTAAAAATTATGGGTCCACCCGCATGAAAAAATTGCATAAATCTTGACACTTGAAAAATTCTCTTCCCGCAAATTTCACAATTTGCTATTATGAATGGGGGCATAGAAGAAGTCATCTGTAACAGTAATTTAAATATCAACAAAATTAATATAGCATCCAAATATATGACATTCATAATAATATATCAACTTGTACCACATAAATGTAACATAAAACAAGTACTACATCACTTGAAACATCAATTTAGGTTTTCAGTTTTGTCAAGATAGTTATCAGTTTTAGTTTTCAACTAGTTCTGGCATCCTTTGCTGCCTAGCCATTGCATTTATAATTCTTAGCTTAGTGGCATTCATCTCTTTTGCCCTATTTCGTTGACTAGATTGTGCTGTAGAATGATCAACGAAATCTTTATGTGGTGGATTCAAGTCATCTTCTGCAACTTTTAAATCATCACTCATCCCCACGAATTCAGCATCAGCAATATGCTCTTCTCGAATATAGTTGTGTAGCCCACAACATGCCAGTACGATTGATGCCTAAACTTTCATTGGGAACTAGTGCATTAGCCTTAAAATTAGAAATTTGTTCTTCAATACCCCAAATGTACGTTCAATGACATTCCGAAGTGATGAATGTCTATAATTGAATAATTCTTTTGCTGTTCTTGGGGATCTTCTACGCCATTTGTAGTCCGGTGAATGGTACCTCTCACCCCTAAATGGTGTCAAAAATCCAGATTGGCTAGCATACCTAGAGTCGACAACATAATACTTTCCTACAGACAAAAAATAATATACAGACATTACGTATACACTCAAATGAAAATCTAATAAAGTAGCCAAAAGTTAATACCTGGAGGTGGATGTGGAAAACTCAATCGAGGATCACTCCTTGCCTGTTCAAGTACTCGGCAATCATTTGCACTACCTTCCCATCCCGCATACACATGTGAATCGCATGTCAAATGAACATGCATACATCACATTTTGAGTTGTGATCCCCTTCCGATTCCTGTATCGAGTTTGATCCTCTCTTGGAACTATCGCATGGATGTGAGTACCATCTATGGCGCCAATACAGTGCTATGACATATAGTGACAATTAAATGGTCACTACATATGAGAATATAAATATTCAAATATTTAATTACAAACATGTATCATAACAAATTTACCTTGAAAAAAGGGTAGTATTTCGGGTTCTGTGCAATCTCTGTCGGTATCATATTGACGTCAGGCGGTATGATTTTCTCCTTAGCCAGGCATTGCATTGCAATCAAGACAACATTGAATGTTCGACTTACTGTTTCTCCGGAGTGGTTGAAATGATTTTAGGTGTCCTTATTACTTGAACCCTTCCCAACAATCCACAGGAACATTCCAAGCTGTTCATCCACTCGGATGTTGGTCGTGTCTTTTAACCAACCCCTATGTCTTAACATAATCACATAGGTTGAGGAAGACATGATGTTCCATCCTAAACTCTTCATAGCATCTGTTGGCATGCCCATTCAATACCTCATGCATCATGACAGCACCTGGAAATACACTGTCTCTACATGGTTCCTGAATATATACAGCCTCACTCAGTAATTCCATTCCCATGCGAATGATCATATCTTCTTCATCACTAGAAGTTTCACATAATGCATTTGACATAACTGCAATAAATTGATAACTACTTCTCAATTTAAAAAAAAAAATAAAATTATAAAACATAACAATTTGACATATTGGCTAGCATACCCAAAACACATATTTAACATTACACACATCAATAAAAAAAACCACAACAGAAATAAAACACAAGTAGCCATCAAAAGTATTGTCATGAATCCAAAAGTATCAAAAGTAATATTCAAACACAATCATCAAAATTAGTCTCAACAGTAGAATCAGACAAACTACTCCAAATCATCTAAAAGCCAAGTCCTCTTAACAGGCTCTGCACAGACAAACAACTCCCTCCAACTAGGATCAGCACACATACGACTGGTGGCCTTCAAGTACGTCTCCTTTGACATATCCGGTATGGAGGATAATACCGCCTCACATGCACTCACACTGAAATCTCGAGGACGAGATGCACCTTCCCCACCACGTACAGGAGATGTAACAGAAGTACTGGATACTTTCTCAATTTTAATGGATAGATACTTCCCATACAAGTCCTTCACGTGGCTATCTCCCTTATTGACGCTCTTTTTTCTTCGTCCCGTGGGTGTCCTATCAAGATTCGCTTTGTGGTGGTCTGAGTTGGAGTAGGAGTATCCTCATGGAGGGGATCAGTCATGCCCAAATGCACCGGGGTACTAGGAGATTCAAAGACTTGCTCAATATCAACACTATTATCAGCTTCTATGTAATCCAAATCTTAAGCACTGTCAACCCCTAAGTTTCCTCTAACATAGGCATCCCCAAATATCATGCTCAAATCTGGCCAGTTGTTTAGTCCATATTTCTTGTATTTCAACCAACTAGGATTTGCCTGCATAAGCAGTCATTATATCACTAGTATAAAGTACTACTCAATGCAATCTAATTTTGAAATAATTCAACTAGCTAGTGAGATCTTTAGTACCTGTATTGCTCTATCCCATACAGACTCATCAGCAACTGTGACTGATTTTGTCATTGAGTTCCACCCAAATCCAGTTGTGACAAGCAATCTCTTGAATTGTTGGTACTCGTATTTCAACTTGTTCATCTTGTTGCGTAATTGTTCTCTCCCAACTGTATGATTTAAAGCCATCTGAAATTGCTTTGTAATGGCCTCCCATCCAGTTTTGTTAAATGAATTACTGGATTTGTGACCATTTTTTACAGCTTCTTTCATTGCCTCAATGAAAACATTGGTCTCAAGTTCTGACCACTTAACAACAGGGATACTACTTCCAGACATAATAACTAGACATTATAAGAAAATCCCAAAGTTAGCATACTAGGTTATTATACAGTACAAGGTCATAATAGAAGTGAAAAATAATTAAAAAAATCCATGTGAGAGAAAAACATTACTATGCAAAAAAATTTCCATGATTCATTTGTAACCATCAGATTGGTCATATTTCTAGAGATTATTTTCATACATTTGTCAGATCCCTCATATATAATACTCTAAAGTCTACCTGTAATGTCTACTAGTTGTCTAATCTAAATGACCAAACCATCCTCCTTCTCAGTGAGAACTTTCGGAAATACAACAATCATTGATCAAACTTTGAAAGGCTATTTAGGTCAATTAGAAGAAATACTGCTTAAAAAAAAAAGAGCCAATGAATGTTCTAGACTTACAGGTTCTTTTTTTCTTTTGATAAAAAAAAATTAAAGTAGAAAGGGAATAAAATATATTAAACACCCACAACCAAGATCCTAAATGTTCTAGACTTCATCCAGTTGCGCCTTCCAAAATACCGAATTAGAATATCTTAACAAACAGCCAATGTTTAATAACTATTGGCAAAATTTTCATACACTGTTATTTTAAGAAATGCCAGTCACCACATTACCTAAGAAAGTTCTGATTGATCTTTTTGTACCTGGTTTTGATGGCCCCCATGGGGCAGCAACAGACATGTACAAACCTCTGAGAATAGCAAAGGAAAGGTCACAGGATCCGGTCTCAGGTTTGCCTTTGCAAATTACAAAGCCTATGAGCATTGTGAGCTAAATAGGGAAAAAGATCATAATTGGATGTTCAACAAACGATAAGAACACTTTGGACTGGCCACTAGTTCAAACCATTGGGACAATTCTGACTGCTAGCATAAAATTTGCCTATTAAACTGTATTTGTGATCATGTCCATAGATAAAGGCTGTAGCTGCATTGTGCGTATGTGCTGGCCTACTTAACCAAACAGATGGGTAGGAGCGTAGGACAAGAACATATCACCAACTTCATGGCTCTATTACAAAATTAAGGATAATAAATCTGGCTTGAGAGCCGAGAACACTAACATCACTCATGAAGAACTAACTCCATTGGGTGCCAAGAGAGGAATATTCCTCTGTAGATGATCTAACAAAAGTTATGAGGGGAGAAGTCAGGTCATTCAAATAGACTCGGTCTAGTATTCACTTTCAGAAAAAAAAAATTCAAATCAAGGAGGAGAAGTAGGTTAATGGAATTAACCTAAGGTAACATTGAGTAGGTTGCAAGGATAATAAAAAATCAGACCATAGAGAGGAAATTACACTGAAGACTTGCAGACCCAATCTCAGAAAAAAAAAAAAATCCAATCTCAATTCAAAAATCCAATCTCAGAATCTTAAAAAAAAAAAAAGACTCGCAGATCCAATCTCAGAATAAAAAATCAAACCATAGAGAGGAAATTACAGACTTGCAGATCCAATCTCAGATTTGCAGAGCAAAATGCTAAACCCTAGGTTTAGCATTTGTATCTGAAATCCCAATTTCCAAACCTGCTAAATGGGGAATAAAAAACCACAAAAGGCTTTACATACCTCGACGTAGATGCCTGACGAAGGAGGAAGATGGCTATTGAAGAGAGAAGTATGCTCGAGTGAAAGGGAAGGAGGAAGATGGCCTTCGGAGGTCAGTACCCTGGTTTTCCGTAGCAAGCTTCAGTGGGTAAAGAAAGAAAGATGGGTTAGAGGGATTTTATCGGAACTTTCACAATTTTTGGAACAGAGGAGAAGAAGAGAGAAGAAGAGAAGAAGAGAAGAAGAGAAGGAGAGAAGCGAACAGAGGAGAAGAAGAGAGAAGAAGAAGAAACTACCTACAGATGCTCCTCTCGCTCCAGCTATCGGGAACGATAGTTCTAAATTAGTGATTTTGAAACGAAACTACATAGTCGGAACTCGCTTTTGGAGTTCTGACTTTTGACTCATTTTCCATTTTTTTTTTTTATTTTTGTTTCATAAAAACTGAAACACAGCCCCGGCGTACCAAACGGTTTTTTGCGTTTTTCTGTTCCTATAAAACGAAAAAACGATAGAAACATTTTTTAAGAACGATACCAAATGGGTCCTTAGCTTCAGAATTTTACGCTAGGAATCATTAGAATTGGAAGGAACCATCCAAATATAATCATTGCAAAGAGGAGTAGAGAAGACCTAGTTAGCTTATATGCTTTTCTTCCTAGCCATAAGCTTTTAGATCCACTTGAAAATTCCATTTGAATTAACCTCTTTGATTCTTCTGAAGCCGAGACCACTCTTGTCTTGGGAAGACGGACAATAGGCCAGCTGGTAGGGTGAAGTAATCTAAAGGAATTAGAACCTTTACAGAGGAATGAGGACATAAGAGACTCTAACTCCTTGATGGTGGACTGAGGCAACCCAAAGATACCTGACCAATATATGTAAATGACTATAGGATTGATCTGATCAACTCCAAGTGACCCGCATAAGAGAGAAGCTTGCTTTTCCAAAGCTAAAGTTTCGTATGGATAAGGTCCAACATAGGAATGCAATGATGGGCTGTCAACTTGGTTGGAATCAAAGGCAAGCTTAAGTACTTGATTGGAAGATGAGCCGATGTAGAGCCCTGTCTTCTCAATCAAACTGACCTTGTCAACATCAGATACCCCAGCCAAGAATGTAATGGATTTGGAGGGGTTTATATGAAGACTCGACAACCCCTCAAAATCTTGCAAACAAGACATAATACTCTCAAGAGACAATGTTCACTTTGGAGAAGATCATGAGATCATCCACAAAGGCTAGGTGAGTGAGCTTAAGAGCTTTGCACTTTAGGATGGGGGAGATAAGCATCTGATATGTACAATAGTGGATGCTTCAGGAGAGCGCTTCAAGAGTAAGGGTGAACATGAGCGGAGTGAGAGGACAGCCATGACGGATACTTATAGTGGAGGCAAAGTGACTGCCAATTACAAGCACTGAGAAGCACGAAGAGGAGATATAGTGATGGATCCGATTAACAAACAGTGGGGGGAAAGCCATCTTGTACAATTACTTAGAAATGTAATCCCACCACAAAGAGTCAAAGGTTTTTTGGATGCCAATTTCATGAGAGCAGCTAGGGAATGAGATTTTCTTGTCAAATCCTATGAACATCTTGCAAAGGAGGATATTATTTGAAATGCTACTACCAGTGATGAAAGTTGATTGGTTGTTGCTGACAAGAGAGTTAACCACCAGCATACGTCTGTTGGCAAGCACGTTGGCAATGACCTTATATAGTAGGTTGCAAAGAGAAATGGGCTTGAAGTCTTACATAATAGATGCACATTCTTTCTTCGAGATGAGGCGAAGGAAAGTGTGATTGATTCTTTCGATCTAACTGGGGTTGAAGAAGAAACTTTTAAAGCCCTTGATGAGTTCATCTTTTAAAGAAGAGAAGAATCCAATGCTAAAACCATCAAGGTTGGGGGCTCTGTTAACCTTCGGGGGGGAGAACCGTTGCTAAGATCTCTTCCTCTGAGGGGATGGCCTGAAGAGTGCTAATGAGGTGATTAGGAATGAACTTATTGAGTAGATTCTCAGGGATGGGCCTAGTGGATGCCAACAAGGGAGGCTTGAAAAATATCCTTGAAGTGGCCATCTACCTCAGCTCTAATATCTTCAACACGAAGCAGAGAGGATCCATCACTAGCCAATAGTATGGGAATCAAGTTGGCATTTGTTCTGGCTTTTATGGACTGATGAAAGTAAGCAATATTAGAATTTCCAAGCTCTAACCATTTCAAATCGAATTTTTCCTTTAGAAATTCTCCTTTTCGGCAATTCTTTTTCTTCATTTGCTAGAGAGGTGAATGTCAGAGTGGAGCCTCAATTGAATTGCACAAAGCTTGCTCCTACAATCCGAAATCATCAGAGAGATATTCCCAAACTTGATGGAATTCCAAACTTTGAGGCCTTGTTTTAACATTGCGAAGCTTCTTGGAAAAGGCAATAAGGTGGTGGAAAAGGCTTGGACAAGTTGATCCCAAGCCTCTAGAGAGAATATATGGGTGCGAGGAACCACATGTCAAAGAATTTGAAGGGCTTGAGACCAAAGGAAATGTAAGGCTGGACAAGCAAGGGGATGTGGATATGGTCAGAAATACTAAGGGGTCAAAGGAAGCATATAGGAAGAGGGGAAGGTGAAGAGCTAGGCTTCCTTGATTAGGTTCCTGTCAAGCTTACAAGAAATCCGGGAGTCACCACTTCTATTGTGCCAAGTAAATTTAAGGCCAGAACACCTCAAGTCATTCACAGTTATGTCTTAAATGCACTAATTGAAAGCATCAACAGAAGACCCATCTAATCGATCACCACCTTACTTCTCATGGCTATACTGAATAACATTGAAATCACTCTACCCAATCCCCAAGGAAAGGACCCAGACCGCAAGGCAGTATGATGGTCTCCCTAAAGAGATACTCTCCTGGTTGGGCAATTCGAGGCATATGTAGCAGTGAAAAAGAAGCTAGAGTTCTTAAAACAATTAGACATTTTGAGGTGAAGGAGCTGAGAGGAAGAGGAGGGCAACAAAACATGGATTTTGGAGGAATCCCAAAGGAACTATAGACAAGGATTAAAGTATCGGTATCGGTCGCCCAAAATTAAGATACGTATCGGAGGGTATCGTATCGTATTAGAGATACGCTAAGATACACTAAAGATACACACATAAATGGATAGGAAACATTTTTTATACACTTTTGCGTTAAAAAATAGTTTAAAAAAGCTACATATAACATGTATTATGCAGAAACACTAAATTGAGAGAATCGCACTAAGAATCCAAGGTTTGTAGTTGTCCCATAAATGTAAAATCCTTGTTCCCAACTTTGATTCCCACTTTAGTTAGAGAGAAAAATGGTTGGCAACAACTTTGGAACAAAAACACCTAAAAAAATTATTTTTCTGAAAAATGTCCCATCTTGTCCATTTTATGACCGAATCGGTGCGTATTGGTCGGTACATACCGATACGTACATTTCACTTCGATTTTGAATTTTTCATAGAGTATCGGTACGTATTGGTGTGTATCGGTGGTGTATTGGTATGTATCGTAGGATACATATTGATACAAAAGGGTTTTAAAAATTCAATGTATGGTATCGGTCCGTATCGTATCGGTAAGGGCTGATACAGACCAATACTTTAAACCTTGACTATAGACAACCATTAGAGTGGTGGGAGTAGTTGGTAAGAACTAAGAAGTGATCATGCTGGGGCAATTAAAGAAATATGGGAAGCATTAGCCTCCTTAACTCTTGTTTCTATTAGGTAACAAAATGATAAATGTTGCAACTTTTGATGAGGGGATGGACCTCAACAAAATAATTCAATGTTGCAACTTTTGATGAGGGGATGGACCTCAACAAAATAATTCAATGTTGCAACTTGATGAGGGTTAGAGGGATGGACCGTTGGTCCTTGGTGGGCTATGGACCAGCAGTTAGGGGGTAATGGTGGTGTTGCTGTGGAGAGCCCAAAAGAAGGTTATGGTGGCAGTGGTGATGATTTTGCAAACGAGTTCTACAACGACCTCTGATAGGGTTGCGGTGGCGAGAAGGAAGATAGGCAAAAGGGTAAGAAAGGGATGGGGGAGGAGGGTATAAGGTGAGAAGAAGAATTGAGAGAATGATTTGGCTTGTCAATGACTGATAGAGGCCCATTTTATTTGTAGACCAGAAATAATATGAATGAGGTATGTTAAGTGCGGATGACTCATCCTTATCTTAACATACACACATTTGATACAGGTGATAAATTGAATCTAGATAACACATCAACACTCCCCCTCAAGTTGGTGTATATATGTCTTGCATGCTCAACTTGCATACAAGAGGATGAAACACTTTGCAATGTAAACCTTTTGTGAACACATCAACCAACTGATTTTCTATGGTGACAAAAGGTACGCAAATGGTGCCTTGCTCGAGCTTCTCCTTAATGAAGTGTCGATCAATCTCAATGTGTTTGGTTTTGTCATGCTTGACCGGATTGTGAGCTGATTGTGGCCTTGTTATCATAGTAGAGTCCCATTGGCTCTGCAACCGTTATCCCTAAACATTGAGTAACACCTTGATCCATACAAGTTCACAGACTCCCTATGCCATTGCATGATATTCAGCTTTTGCGCTTGATCTAGACACCACAGATTGCTTCTTGCTCCTCCAGGTGACTAGATTCCCTCCAAGAAAGGTGCAATATCCTAAGGTAGAACATCGATCATCAATGGAACTGGCCCAGTTGGCATCAGTAAAAGCTTCTAGCTTGAGTTTGCCATTGTTTAAGACTAAGAGGCCTTTCCCAGGGCCGATTTTAAGTATCTTAGAATTCTATACACTGCCTCAAGTGGGGCAGTTTTTGGATCATACAAGAACCACCTGAGAATGCCTACTGCATATGCAGTGTTTGGACGGGTATGAGAAAGGTATATAAACCTCCCAACCAATCTCTGATAACTCTCTCTGTCTACTCTTGCTGCTGAGATGATTCAAGAGGAGAGTCGGTGATGTAGATCGAGCCTGCAAAAGAAGGGGACCACAGGTCCCATCAAACCAGACCAGTCAGCTCCAACGTTGGCTCATCAAGCCATCCCAGAATAGGAATTACTGTTCATGTGAACAGTACCCGTGAACAGTAATTTGGTCCATTTTTGTTTCCTTTTTGTATTAACGAGTAGCCAAAATCAGATTTAGTATTCTATAAGAGTCCTTTATGGTCTTATGTCAATTTCTTAGTGAACAAGTTAGTACTTAGTTACTAATTCAGTTAGTTCCTATTTTCATTTTAGTTTCCTTTTTGGTTTTGTTTCTAAAGTGTAAGGTTGTACCGTCTATTAAATAGGAGGAATTGATGTAATACTTTGAGAATTAATGAATGAATAAAGTTTACAACCATTGCTGCTCCTTATTCTTGAGATAGGATGTTCGACAACTGGGATAACTGTGGATGAGAGGCCCAGGCTGAGATAGCCATTTCCTAGCCCCTTTTCGATTCTTCCTTCTTTTATTTTTATCTTTGTCTACTGTTTAAAGCGAGATTGAAGCCCTCTAAGATTTCTGATCAGAAGATACACACAGCCTATCAATTTTCAGTCACAGGGTTTTCCTAGGAAGAATGTTCGAGTGCATAGCTTCCGGATTAGATCTCTGCTTGATGTAGGATTTTGAGGGTTTGTTGAGGACCTTAGGAGGACCACTTGTCCAAATTTGAGGATCATCCGATGCTTCCAATTCCAGTTCTTGAAGAATCACCGAAAGTTTCGTTTTTCTTGCAACCAGCAGATCTCTCAATCCAGCCGGCAGAATTTGTTCAGATTTTGATGGTTTATCTCCATTTGATCCAAACTTCAGCTCCGTTTGAGTTGTGGTTTGTGAGAATTGAAATCTCCTCTATTCAACTCTATTTTCCAGATCTGAGTTTCTGTTGAATCTGAATTTGATTTGTGTGTTGGAGTTTATGATAGATCCTACTGGGACTAATTAGACCTTGGCAATTTAGTCTTACATTAGTCGGATGGCTTACACCCAAGCATACCTGTCTCACTGAGAAGATCTAGGACATACCTTTGCTGGGAGATAAAGATACCGCTGCTGGATCGGGCAACTTCAATTCCAAGGAAAATACCAGAGTGGTCCCAAATCTTTAATCTCGAACTCTTTTGCCAATTGAACATTTATCTTTGAGATTTCAGCCTCATCACTACCTGTCACAACTATATAATTAATGTACAATGAGGGTAGTGACCTTAATATCACCATGCTTGGAGAACAATGTATGATCAATAAATTTTAGCATAGCCTTTAGGAATCGGACAAACCAAGCTTGTGGAGATTGTTTTAGGCCATAGAGAAATTTTCTTAGCTGGCACACCTTCCCAGCTATGGATGATGCTTCAAAGTTGGGAGGAATGTCCATATATACTTCCTCTTCTAAAGTCACTATTTTGGAATGCGTTCTTGACATCTAATTGTTGGAGATTTCATTCAAGATTGGCATCACAAGATAACAAAGCACAAATTGAGTTCATCTTCGCAACCAGTACAAATTTATCTTGATAGTCATAGTGACTTAGTGCCATAGATTTGGTTAAAGCCCTTGGCAACTGACTTTGCTTCATACCTCTCAGTGGTTCCATCTGTCTTATGCTTCATTGTATGCACCCACTTACATCCTACTAGCTGGTTTCCTTTTGGACGGGGAACCAACTCCCCAAGTGTCATTCTTTCTTAGAGCTTGCATTTCCAACATAATTGTCCTTCCACTTGGGGTCAGCCATAACATCTTTCCAGCCTTGTGAAATAGAAACAGAAGACATGGAGGAAACAAAGGCATGATAGGATGGGGATTGGGGATAGGGATTCATGGGAAATAATTTAGAAATTAGGTGTTTAGTGCATGCTCTAACTCCCTTCCTAATAGCAATAGGGATGTCACAACCACCATTTCAATGGGAGGATCCATATTACCTGATTGAGATGAAGGAGGTGGATCAGGGGTTGCCGTTGGCAGTAGGTCGGTTGCAGGCTGCCTTGTCTTGTTCTTTCTCCTGGAGTATGCGAGCAAGTCTTTCTTTGGAATATTCTTCCCCCACATTCTCCCCTTCATTGCTATCAGCTTGAGGTTTCTCCCCCTCAATACGAATGATATCAATAACCCGGGGGGGGTGTGGTGAAGGAAAAAGAGGAATAGGAGTCTCTAGCATTATGCTCTCCCCCGGAAGAGAGGATTGATAGTAAGGTTTAGATTCATGGAAGGTAACATCCATGGCAACAAACAGTTGATGAGTGGGAGGATGGTAGCATTTGCAGCCCTTTTGGAGGCAGAATAACTAAGGAAGATGCAACGAAAAGCCTAAGGGTCAAGTTTGGAGCGGGAAGGTCTGGAGTTGTGAGCATAACAAACACACCCAAACACCCGAGGAAGAGGATGGGAAGCTAAGGGAGGGTCTGGAAGATGGCTCATAGGGGTTTGAAAATCCAGAACACTGTTGATAAGATAAGCTGCAGTGAAGACAGCATACCCCCATTAAAACTTTGGAACATTCATGTTAAAGAGAAGGGAGCCGGCAACATCATGAAGATGCCAGTTTTTCTACTCGGGAATCCCATTTTGTTCTAGAGTATGAACACAGGAAGTTTGAAAAATAATGCCCTGCTCATCAAGATATTGATGGAGATGATTGTCAATATATTCGGTTCCGTTATCACTCCAAAGTATCAGGACTTGGGCAGTAAATTGAGTCTGAATCAGGGAGTAAAATGAACGGAGTGTTGTATTCTTGTATTGCATGTGCTGGAATTTGAAGTGTATGTGTATGCCGCAGGATGGGTGTGCACATCTGGAAGTGCCTATGATTGAGAGGTTGGGTATGTACACAATTGATTGGGTATGCCAACTAGAATTGCCATGTCTGTGTGTGGAATAGAAAAGGAAAGAAATTTGGATCATTGATTCACTCGCTCTTAGTAACAGTCATATAGGACAACCAATGGTCAGATGTAGAGATATAACCAATCTGTAGCAAAGGGGCACAAAAACAGGGGAACTGCAAGTCAGATCTGACTGGCAGTAAACCAGCAGTAAACCCAGATTTTTAATGCCCACTAAATAGCAATGAAAGACCCTTAACAACTACAGAATAGCGGCAGAAAAAAAAAAAAAAGAAACCCTGAAATCAGGGGGCGGATACTCTTTAATGTAATACTGTAATTGAATAACCAAAAACATACCAAACAGAATGGAATCCCAGAGAATATAAAACCAGATTAGGGAGAAATCACATAGGTCAAAATCAGGAACTCAGAATGTCTCCAACCTCACGTCAGCAAACAGGGGGTAGAACACTTGCTGAAATACTTAATTTGATCCAAGAGCTGGATCAGAAGTTATGAGTCAATCTTAGAAGCACTAGGAAAAGGGTATATCCATAAATTTATCACTCAGAAAATTGGAATGTGATGATCAGTTGATTCCTTAGCACAAGTGCACAACATACAACAACAACATCCAAAACCTTATCCCAACTTAATGGGGTTGGTTACATGGGGATTCCAAGCAAGGATGAGCGCAAGGATCCATGCAAAAAGATTGACGGGTATGGCTAATTATAATAAGTGCCGGCTGTCAACCTAATGCACCACTACAAATCAGCCACATGCTTATAATGATAGACTATAATAAGTTACCGGCTTTCTACCCGACGTATCATAAAGAGAGTCGTAGCATAGTTGATTCCTTAGCACATGACATAAATATCAGCAACAATAGACTAGTAGAACCAGCAAATCGATTCAGCAATCAGAGGACATAATTTCAATTAAAGAGATAAGGGCATAATAGGAATCTCAGTATAAGTCCAGATCATCAGGTCTGATCAGGGAAAACTTCTGGTCAAGTGCTTTTCTTAGGTTTTAGAACCTCCTATCAAAAGATGAGGATAATTCAAAGGCCAGATTTTCTCAATTGTAATTCATGCGAAAAAACATTTGTAAGAAAATTCCAGATTCAACCTGAGTTGCTGAAAATCAGAAGAACACTTGGTTAATGGAGAAGGAAGAATAAAATTAAAGAAGAAACAGCTGGGCTTGACACCGCAAGGTGGTTGGATGGATCAAACACCAACCAGCCTTGATCAAACACAAGGTTCTTCAACAATGGAGAAGAAGAGCAGCAAAGATAGAGCTTTTCATTAATCAAAATTCATGTACAATGCTGACCTCCCTTAAAGCACTGAAAAGGAAACCTTAATTGACAAGGAAAATGACTGAAAACAGGGTTGGACTTATAGAAACCTAAGTCAGCCTGACTAAAACACTTGGGCTCCGTTTGTTTCGACGTAAAATAGCTGGTAAAAAAAATTTTACTGTAAATTTTGATTTTCCAGCGTTTGTTTTGAACTTTGTAAAATTTGTCTCAGGTAAAATTTGTCCAAAACACATTCATTTACCAGAAAGGACCACTGAAAAATTTTACTCAAAATTTATGCGTAAGATTTTCTCTCCCTACCGAAAATAGAGTTCTTCTCTTGTGGTTCACAACTGAACTTTCGCAAGTTCTTTCATCCTCTGCTCGACTTCACAACTTTTATAGCTCTACAGAGAATGGACAAGATCTGCGAGATTCCTCCACCAATATCTGTAATTTTTATTCTTTGTAAGGATCAATCAACGCTGGCAGAAGATGAATCATTTGGATCTATGCTCGAACGACTTTAAACTTGCACCAAAATATTTTGACATCTAGAAAAGTCCGACCTGAAATCAAAGACTTCTACATCTTGCAGCAGCGGATCTTACCTTTGTTCACATATCTGCGATGGTCCCGACATCGAGTGACTTCACCATGAGCCATCCGAATCTCATACTCAAGCACCAATCAGCATCACACTAGTTCACCTACCATCTCACAGAAGAAAAGGGAAACTCATAGTCGACTGTGATGAGTTGGAGTGTTTCTTTTAAACAAGTAACTTATCTGGTAAACATAAAACAGGAATTTAACTTGGACTGGACTCCTTATCCTTATCCTAATCCAATCCACTACTCGATAACAAAGAAATAAGTTAATAACTCTGAAAAGAACATTCCCCATGGCCCATGATTCTTGTTGAGGGACCAGAAAACACCCAGACCAAGTGGTCTGCCCTGACCCAGGGTCAGTTGAACCATAAGGTTCAGAATAGGGAAACTGCAGGCTACTTTGTTGGCCTGTTTCCCTTCCTCCTTCCAACTGTGTATGCTGGAATCGATCTGCATTACTGTTGCCATTGATGGTGATCATGAACTTAATGTGTATAGAACACTTACTGATTTTATTTAGCAGGTGGAGGAAGAAGTTATGGTGGACTTGTATTTTATGCACTTAAATGTAGCGACGATGTAAATTGATTACAGATGGAGAGGGCAGCAAGAATGTGATTTTATTGATGTTTGCTTATAAACCATTCCCATTCATATAGAGATTGCATATTCAATGATACTATTAAAGTAACTTTTGATGTTTAGTTTTGGTGATTAGGTCTTATCATGACTAAATTTGGTGTGATGTAATCATTGTTGATGTGATTTTGGATAACTTAGCATCAAGAGGTTTTAGGATAAGCAGAACAAAGACAGAGTATATGATGTGTCCATTTAGTCAGACTATGAGAGGTGATGAAGGGGCGAAACTTGAGGAGCGAGAACTACCACAAAGTGACTTTTAAATATCTGGGGTCAATCATTAACAAAGAGGGTGATTTAGAGAATGATGTTTCCCATAGAATTAAAGTGGGATGGATGAAGTGGAGAAGTGCATTAGGAGTGCTATGTGACAAACGTATGCCTGTTAAATTCAAGGAAAATTCTACAGGATAGTAATTCGACCGGCTATGACGTATGGGGCGGAGTGTTGGGCAGTCAAGAAGAGTGATTTGAATAAGTTGGATGTAGCAGAGATGAGGATGTTGAGAGGGATGTGCGGCAAGACCAGGAGAGACAGAGTAATGAATGTTTGTATTAGAAACGAGTTAGAGTTGCACCAATCTAGGATAAGTTCTACGAGTGCCGATTGAGGTGTTATGGTCATGTTCAACGGAGACCCTTGGATGCCCCAGTAAGGCAGAGTGACCAGTAATTGTTTCAATTACATGGAGCTAGAAGGAGAGGTAGACCTAAAATGACTATTGACGAAGTGGTAAGAAAAGATATGCAACTGGTAGGGCTCGATTCTAGTATGACCGCGGTTAGAGGTAAGTGGAGGACAAGGACGCATGTAACCTACCCATTGTAGGGGATGTACCAAGGATGCTGCTTTGACTTCTTCTTTTACCTCCTTTTACTTCTTTTTAGTACTTTTATTCCTATGCTTACTATATTATCTTGGACCCCCTAGATCCATGTAGCCGACCCCATCAAGTTGGGATAAGGTTATGGTGGTGGTTGTTGTAATCCTCGTTGAAGGTGCACCATCATACTTCGTAGAGAAAGGCTACGAGATCTGTTTACTGGTCTTCCTGTTAACAAAAACGGATTAATCAAAAGCTGATATAATGATCTTTATTGCATGTATCAGTGGATGATTAAGGTATCATTTATTTTGACTATTCTATCTCAATATACCAATGCAGGCACACCGTGAATCAACTGGGACGGTATCCTTGAGTGATGGTAGCATTGAAGATCCAGTTGCTGCAGCGGAGGAAATATCTTTCTGTAGAGCTTGTGCTCGGTTTGGCCTTGGTCTATACTTGTATCATGAAGACGAGATGTTATAGACAATAGCACAGTTCTGTTTCCTAATGAGTTCCTAATAAGTAGTAGCAGTCATATGTTCGCTGGAACAAATTCTGGGTTCTACTTCATATCTTTGTTGTGAGTTCAGATTTTAAAGTCTTTCCAGTTAATGCGAATATTAAGATTGCTAGGAGTGGTCATCCAGAAGTCTGTGTTGAAGCTTGTTTTGGATAAAATATTGTAGTTGAGATTTGTTTATATGTTTAGCTTCTGGCAAAAGCAATGATTTCTTGCATGAAGTCCCTCCTGCATTGTCAAGCTTACTTTGCCATGTAAAACTGAGTATTCTTTTTTGTTTGGTGGAAACTGAATATGCTCATTCCCTTTTGTCACCCTTTTTATAGATGCACAGCAAAATATTTACAGGAGACGGGAATAGGCATTTTTCCGTTGTGATTTTGGTTCTTGTGAGACCGCAGTGTTCTACACGTGCTGTTATTTGCCAGCCCTTCATGTAGGGAGTGATTATTGTCTGCTGCGATTGCGGCGAGCATCGGATGGCCAGTCTCTGTTGAAGTTGACCCACTCAGAGGGCATGCACAGTACATGCTACACAGGTAAGAGGAATGTCTACATTGGACCCCATATATTTACTACGAGGACTTTGATGGGTAGTAATCCCACCGTTAGATATAGGGCATACCTTGGTCATCCACATGTGGAATGTCAAATTTCATTGGCAACCCCAAGCGGTTGTGACGATGTATTGTTTTTCTATGTGCCTAAACCATTGAGCTGGAAGGCTGATCTAGCGACCTGACCGTTGGATTGAAAAGGCTGGTGACTCTTTATAAGTCATCTCTAAAACAGCAATCTCGGGGAAAGAAAAGAAAAGCATAATACACCTCGTGACAATAAATTTAATCACATAAATGGTAAATTAAAATCAGCAACGAGGCCACGCATTTTGGGACATAAAATGAATTTTTTTAACCATTCACAAGATTTGCCCGCAGAATAGAATCCATCCAAACCTTTACTTATTTACTGCCCCAGTGGCAGTGATCCTTGGATCCGTTGGAGAAGTCCCCTTGCTTATGCTCCAAATCTCACTTCTTGTCGCATCATAATCTATGACAATAAAATTATTCGCTTTCTCGGATGACTCAATGAAAAAAGCACTACAAATCATAATTAGATGGCTATAGTAGGCAAAGTGGTGTAATGAAAATCTAATTGGCAGGAGAGGCGGATTTGATGGAATTTCATAAGACTAGATCTTTAGATCAGAGATTCATGTCATAATATTATGGATCACTTGGGTGGGATTGGGAGCAGTAGATTGAAATGCAATATTACTCCTTTGAATCCAAATGAGATAAGAGTGAAATGGGAATAACACTAAACAACCATTCTAAATCAGAGCGAGAAACATTTTCTGAAATAGTAACTAGAAAGCCTTTCAGTTCGACCAAGCAATGCTCTCAGAATAGCTTGGTTTTTGTCATACACTGATCCGAAATCTAAAACGTCGTTGGCTGTCGCCAGAGTGATGGCTCGCAGCGGAAGGTTGCAAGTAGAATTGATTGGTGTGTGTCATACACAGTGATCCGAAATCTAGGTTGTCGTTGGTTGTTGCTCAAATGATAGTTCGCAATGTGATGGCTCACAGTGGAAGGTTGCAAGTAGAATCTCTTGGTGTCATACACAATAATCCGAAATCTAGGCCGTCGCCAGACTGATGGTTTGCAATGTGATGGCTCACAATGGAAGGTTGCACGTAAGTAGTGTTCTTCAGTGGATGGGTAAGAAAAGGAGTAATTTGGTTTTGGGTTGAAAGAGTAGAATATGTAATTCATAAGATTGAAAAAGTATTATTGTCTTAATAAAATAAAATAAGGAATAAAAATTTCTTAAAAATAATAATAATTTACAACGTGATGTCTCTACAAAGTTTTTGACTAACAGAGTAGGTACAGATGGAAAATAATTTTCAAAAGTAGGAGAGGTCAGTGTAATTTCTGGAAAAAGGAGATGGTCTTAATAATTAATATTGAGTCATTCTTCAGGGGAGGTGGAGTAAATTTCTCAGAAAGAAAAAAAAAATTGTTAATCCCACAGAAAACAGAATAGCTAGACATATTCGCAAGATTTGTCAGTGCTCCAAAATGTAAATCGCTAAATTACCGATCTGAATCTCTCATGATTCTAAGTTTCTACCATGAATAGTATTGTTTCCCGTACAGATGAGCCAGAGTGCCAGGCTACATTTTAAGAAGACAACCAACTTTTCCTTTTCAAAACTATCCAATTTTGACGTTCAACCCAAAACCAAAAATTTGATTTGTGTTGGTGCTACTTACCCCATGACAAATTCAGGTTCGACCGCTTTCTGCTTCTAGCAAACAATGGTTGCAGTCAGGCGCATTATCCTGGAAAGCCTAAATATAGCTTATTAAACGGAATAAAATATCACTGAAATTTTATTCTCAAGAATTATTTCAGCTTATTCCACCACCCATTCGAGAATCTTGGCCATGGCATTCTTTCCACATTGTTTTGAACAATTCCTTGAAATACACGTTTCTCTTTCAACCATGCAAATATTGACGAACCTGATGTGGCCCAGCTTATTTCATATAGGGCACTTGGCACTTTGGTATTAGTTCCAGTAGCATGGCTCGTGCAAATAACTGCATTTCCTAGTTATTATTATTAATAATAATTAAAAAAAAAAATCTTCTGCAATAATCTAAGGGGCGTGACCTAAGTCCTATATATTACAACATACATATAAAACGAAACTCCATGATATTCTAAAGCCTAAGTCTTTTAACCGTCCTGGATTCTAAATCAAACAAGTAAATTGATGAAACAAATCCTCGTAATTTTATTGGGGGCATAGCACAAATAAGCCCCCCCCCCACCCAATTACTTGATCCGATCCTACCACATTTGAAGTGAAAAGAACCCACACATCATGAAACAATACTGCTCACGGATGAAGCCTACATCTAAGAGCCGTGTCCCTTGGCATCAGCATTGATCCTAAGAGCTGATGATGAGAATTTTGTAGCAGCTGATGCAGGTACAGCTACAGGTTCAGCTTTTTTTTCAGCAGGAGCTCTCAGATTGGGTATAAGATTCACCATGGAACAAGACTTTAGCAGCACAGACATTCGATCTCATTACCTTCAACTTCTGAACTATATTATCCATGAAAACATTAAAGAATGACAACCCATGTAAGAAATGCAAAATCCTTCCCAGATGCGAACTTAAATATGATTCCCATTTGTTAACTTCTCACCATCTTGGTGCTTCCTTACCCAAGCTTGCATTTGAGGGCAAAAACTTCTACTACACTACTTTTACATTAAAAAAAAAAATAGCATTTGGTTTATATTTCTCATGACAATTTCAGGGGAATATAGCTTGTATAAAAAGGGCTGTAACCCAGTGCAAGTCCTGCCAAAGATACAGTTGAGTTTCTACAAAAAATTGAGACAGGATCTCACCAACAAAATAAGAAACACCACATTTCTTGGCCAGGTGACAGGACGTAGCATTGCCTTGCATCGAAGTTTTAACTGTTTCACAGCATATTACATACAAAATCAATAACATGGTGGACGCAATGAAAAGGATTCCATGTACACTACTTTCCAAGGATCATAAACATCACAAGGATCACATATATATATATATATATATTAACATTTGGGGCATTGAGCAGCAAATGGCTTGGGCAATTGCATTGTCCATTCGTTCAAAACTCGGCATTTAAACAACATAAAATGGAAAACATAAAAGCCTAATTCTGTTGGTCCTGAATTCTGTATTCCTCAACAGCCACGGCATAATCACAAAGCACAAAAAGTAATTGAAAATTTCATTTAACCGACCAATTCATTTAATTTCAATGTGAAAACCACCTCTTGCATGGGGCTCAATACCAAAATGGAAACAGACATAACGATATTCTGACCAATTTACGACTCTGATGGAGTTCTACTTTTGTTCATTATTCTTTTGGAAGGCCTGGGCCATGTTGACAGTGCTCAACAGAATGGGCCCATTTTTGGGCTTATATAACCGTGCAACCTGAAATGTTTTGAGATCCAGTCATTTGGATGGAGATTCCATTACCAAGTTGAATAGTTTTCAACATATTCCATTCCTCCGGCTCTGTTACACAGAATTCAGGTCTGGCAGTGAACAGTAACAAGAAGTCCCAACAGTTTTTGGAACAACAGTGCAATGTAAATTCTCTATGCTAAGCTATTAACATGGCATAGAGCAACATTTTATCAGCAGTAGCATCGAGCTAACTACATTTTCCAGGATTTTTGGACAAATCTTCGCCTGGGAATTTCATAACCACAATAAAAAAAGCCCAAGGGATGAAATTCCATCCACCAGTGACCAATGACCCTACTAGATATATACACAATAAACTGATTAAAATTGCAATAAGTTGGGGCCCAAAAATACGATATTACCTCCATATATCAGGCCAGTGCTTCAAAAGATTACCATTCCTGTACCAATAACTAAAGAGAGTATGATGTTACTCAAAGGCCCATCTTCCCCAGTAAACCAAACGATAGAGATCAGAAGCATTATCTTAAATGACCTGTGTCGTGATATTTGATGTCAGAAGTGTTCCCCGAAAACCTTCCTCGACTGGCTGAACCTCCATCTTCTGTTCTGACAGCTCATCTGCAGAACATTAGGAAGAATGATCAACAAAAAGCAGGCTAGAAATCTTTATGCAGTCTCCAGTTCATGCAGAAGAGATAAATATGCAAATGCCATTATACTGTCAACCCCCCCCCCAAAAGAGATATCAAAGATGTCTACCATACATTGGGAAGCAGGCACACCATGCAAATGCATCATAGGCTAGGTCATCTTCATCGTAGCCCCTTTTACCTCTATAACCTTAATTAACATATTAAAATAAGAAATACCCAGAAGTTCATGCGGATGATGATGATGCCAATTTACCAGCGATGTCCCGATTCTCGTGGAGTTCCGAATCTGTAACCCACAGAACATCTCCGGGAAATATATTCATGTCAGCCAGAGTAGCAGATTCTCCATCAATTACACTAGAGCCTTTGTGAAGTATTTGATTCTCCTTGACAACCTGTGGATTTTCCCAAGTATTATATAGTTCTAGCAGAATTCAACTTTCTTACCGCATAGCAAAATCAGGAAGAACAACGATAGGCAACAAGACAATTATAGCAGTTGCAATAATAGCAAGGAAATGCTTCACACCACAAAATGAATATTTCAATGAAAAATAAAATACTACAATCGCAAGAACAGAGAAAAAGAGCCTGGGTTTTTCCTTCTTTTCTTTTCTTTTCTTTTACAAGTACCAATGTATGGAGCAAGCAAGAAAGAAAAGTACACAAGCTTGAGGAAGAGGCAATGTAAAGCTAATATACCACAGCAGAAAGAGGCCACACCTACAATAGTCTACACTGCACAACAGAACATATTCCAGTAAGTATAAAACATAGTGCTACCACGAAAAAAGAAGCAAGAGCATAGGACAATTCCACCTCGAGTTTTCAACTGCGGCTCAGAATTCAAGCTTCTGTTCAACAGTTTAATGTTGGGGGTTTAATGGATGGCTTATACGATCTTGATGCTATCAAACTGTGATGGAGTAGCCTTCGAGAGAAGAGGGAAAATCGTACAAAAGAGGGAAGAGGTCACACACCACGCACAAATTCACTAATCAAAAAATTAAATTCACTCTAAAAAATAAACATTGAGTTATGCAAGTATATAAAGGGAAAATAAAAGACTACTCCTACTTAAACTCTAATACTGAAATAAACTCCTACTTAGACTCCAAACATAAACCTACTTCTCTACCTCCTACGTATCCTACTCAAAGACAAATAAAAGACAATGTAAAACTTACTACCAGCCATTGTTGGACCAAAAACCTGGGCTGGACCGGTTCTTCTTGGCCCTTGGCTTCCACAGTCGGTCCTGCTAGTCCAACCAGGTAAGTGCAACTGTATCTACATGAGCTCTCCCCTTCTGAAAAGAAACTCGACTCCGTCGAATTTAGATGAGGTCCAAGAATGCCGTCAGAGTCGATGCATTTGATGAGAAAAGTACCGTCTTCTTGAGCTTAAGAGGGGGAAGATCCTTTGCTGGAAAGAACTTCATCTCGAGGCCACCATGCTGAAAAGTGTGCATTCTCATATCCATAGTGATTGGCTTTCTTGTCGAACAACCATGGGCGACCTAGTAGAATGTGACAAACTTTTAGAAGGAGAACATCACATTGAACCTGATCAATCAGTCCACCAATAGAATATGTGAGTAAATACCTTTCATGAATTTTCAGATTATTGTTCACCCACTCAACCTTGTAGGGGTTCGGATGAGGCTCAGTTTTCAGTCCCAACTTGCAAACAGCATCTTCAGCAACATTGGTACAACTGCCGGGGTCGATCATCATATTACACAAACTGTCATTGCATCGCACCCTGATTTGAAAGATACTGTTACGAAGCCAATCGTCCTCCTCAGGAATCTTCTGTGTAGTCAAAAGAGGACGAATCACATAGAACGGTCGAGGTTCACCATCACTATCATCATCATTAATCTCATTAGGATCATGATCACATTCAGCCTCCAGATTTACTATTCCTATTTTTGGTTGCTCTTCTGGTGCATAAGGTATAAAATTGTCTTTGTCAATGTAGGCTAACTGGTTAGGACATTGATTAGCACTATGCCCGTACCCCTTGCATGAGAAACATTGAATAGCCTCCTTTGGAAATGCTAAGTTCATGTCATAATCACGCTGAGGTGAGGAGTATGGCTGATTAAGTCGTGAAGATGACATGTCTGAATCACGACGAGGTGGAGAATACGGTCGGCTAGGTCGTGAAGATGCCATAGATGAAGCACTAGCCTATGGTCTCCTGATTGACTTTTCCTGTTGAGATGATTGTGGCTGAATAGAATTAGAACCCCTAGGGAAAGCATCTGTAAATGGCCACCGATTGTATGGACGTTTCAGACTCTCCTCAACCTGATATGCTACCTGGACAGCGTCTTCCATTGTAGGCAGTCGGCTAGAGGCAAGGGCAGCACTAAGTTGAGGGTGTAAATCATTACAGAATTGTGCCACCAATACTTCTTCATCCCACTCAAAATCCGAACGAGTAGCCAAATAATAGAACCTAAGATTCTTCCACAGTCAAATTCTCTTGTTTCAACTGTGCAAACCTGAGATGCATGCGTTGCTTGTAATCAGAAGGCAAGAATCTCCGGTTCATGACTTCATGCATTTCAGCCCAAGTAGTGGCTAAACCAACGCCTCGGGTTCGGTTCTGTTGTTGTTGCTTAATCCATCAGATTCGGGCCGTGCCTTTCAGTTTGGCCTCTGCAAATAGGATCTTTTGAGCCTCAGTCAACCCGTACCATCTGAAAAATGTCTCTAGGCTATGAGTCCAGTCAAGGTACAGTTCTGGATTATTGCCTCCATAAAAATCAAGGACATCCAATCTTGCTGCTCTTTCTGCTCCATCATCATATCTACCAGTTTCATATGGTGGTGAAGGTGGCGACGGTGGTATATGATGTGATGGTGGATCCTGTGGAACGGTGTTGGAAGAATCCCCAGATTGAATGGGACTCTTTCCTTTATCTGTTGCCTCCAAACGAGTAATAGAAGCTTGCATGGATTCCATCATTGTCATAATAGCTTCAAATTTTGCATCAATTTCTCCCTTATAGGAGTTCAGTTGTTGAACAACTTCACCATTGACTACCATGGTGGAAATGAGTAAGATTACACTTGAATATGATGGTAAAATAGTAAATAAATGGAAACTTAAAGGAGAATGACATAATGGTAATTATCTCTTTTTTTTTTTTTTTTTGCAAGGATGCAGAACTGTAATTATTGGAAGTGAAAAAAGGGTAAAAAAGGGATAATGGAGGAAGGGAGGGGTATTCCAAGAAATATAAGATATAAGAAGGAAAAAAAAAAAGAACCAAAGGAAAATCATGGTTTGAGGGTTGGAATACCGACCACAATTCTCTTTCTCCTTTTTGGAGACGGAACCAGCAGCGGGAGTCGGATCCGATCAGGAGCGAGGCTCGCGATGGCTTTGCAGGTATGTGCTCCTTTCTCTCTTCCCGACTTCTCTTCTTCTTCTTCTTCTGTTTCTTCTTCTTTCTTCTTTTTTCTGATTTCTGTTTCTCTTTTCTGTTCTTCTTCTTCTATTCTGCTCCTTCCGTCTTCTCTTCTTTTTTTTTTTTTCTTTTTCTTCTTCTTCCCTTGATTCTGCTTCTCTTTCTTTTTCTTTTTCTTTTTTCTTCTGATTCTGCTGGCTCTTGCTGCTACCCCTCTTCGTCTGACTTCCTTTTTTTGCTTTTTTTTGGGTTTGGCTCGCCTTCCTGCTGCTGCTTCTTCTCCTGCACTACTTTTTTTTTTTCACTACTAGAACCCTGCAGAGAGCTCGATTGAGAAGAGGTCGATAGGGGTTTTTTCCGGCTTCTCTGTCGACTCTCTTCTTCTCTTGTTGCTGTCTCTTTTTTTTTCTTTTTTGATTTCTCAGTCCCTGTAAGAACAGAGAACAGAGAACATGAATGGAGAAGAGAGATGGAGGGGTGTTCTCATAAGGGCCGAAATAGGGAATGGGGGAGAGAATAAGGGGTTGCAGGGAGTGGGAATGGGGGAGAATAGGGAGTTACCAGGAGTAGTGTGGGAGTTGCAAGGATGAGTTGTGGGATGAAGTGCTTCAGTAGAGCAAGGGAAGGGATCCTTCGGCTCTGATACCAAATTGATGGAGTAGCCTTCTAGAGAAGAGGGAAAATCGTACAAAAGAGGGAAGAGGTCACACACCACGCACAAATTCACTAATCTAAAAATTAAATTCACTCTAAAAATTAAACATTGAGTTATGTAAGTATATAAAGGGAAAATAAAAGACTACTCCTACTTAAACTCTAATACTGAAATAAACTCCTACTTAGACTCCAAACATAAACCTACTTCTCTACCTCCTACATATCCTACTTAAAGACAAATAAAAGACAATGTAAAACTTACTACCAGCCATTGTTGGACCAAAAACCTGGGCTAGACCGGTTCTTCTTGGCCCTTGGCTTCCACAGTCGGTCCTGCTAGTCCAACCAGGTAAGTGCAACTGTATCTACATCAAACTGCCTGTCGCTTTTGCTACTTCTAGTGTGTCCGAGCTCTTCAGTGGAATTTCCATTTAGGACATCTCACATTCCAAACTCCAACATATGGTTTCCGTTTGCAAGACTACCCCTCTCAACTTGAGATTCAGGCGTTTTGAGCTTGGAAAAAATCACTGTATAAATTCTTTGTTTTCTCTAGTTCATTCTAATGTTTGGGGTCATATCGTGTCAAAAATCAGTTTGGTTTTTTATATTATTGTCACCTCTATTGACGATCATTCTCGAATGAAATGGTTATATCTATTAAATGATTGATCTAATTTGTTTATCTACTAACAACAGTTTTATCATGAAATAAAAATTCAGTTTGGTGTGGCAATTAATGTTCTTCTCTGATATTGTTTTAGCGTATATACCCAATGTGAAATATTCGAATATTGTTCTGATCATGGCATGATACATTAAAAAAGTTGTACATATACTCCCCAATAGAATGGTGATGCTCTAACTACTCTTCCATTGACCGTGCATCCATAAGTGTGAGGTTCATTTAAAAAATTTGAGTTTCCAATCACGGCACGGGCTTGCGCTAGCCCGTAACTTGACTCACCTTTGTTTTTTAGATAAATAAATAAATTTATCACCAAAGCGGAGAAGAAAATACAAGAAGAAAAAAAAAGGGGGGGGGGAAGGAGGCTTAAGCCAACAAGGAGAAGCCAACCCCAGGGAGAGCAAAACAATACAGCATCAAAAAGCTAAAGCACCAACAGCCAAAGAAGACCAAGGGAAACCAACAACCAAGGGAAGAAGGGAGGCAGCGAGAAGAGATGGGGGGCTTCAAGTATGGGGGATGGTGTCAATTTGAAGGTTCCAGGAGACAATGATATGCCTTTCTAAAGGAATTTGGTATGGGACGTGTGGAGGGATTGGATTTTGGAGGTAACATCAAAGAAGATGGTTGTGCAAATCCTGCCCGAAGAGAGGGAGTTGGATGACCAGTTACGGATGTTGTGCTCTATCCAAAGGTGGTTAATGGTTGCAGAGAAGACAAGTCTTCCAATGATATCACAAATAGAGGAGCCCACAAATGTCATGTCAATCAAAATTCATTCCCTATCAAATGGGAGAATAGGGCTCCTAGAGGGCGAGCATCGAGAGGATAGTTTTCCAGACCGAGAGGGGGTAAGAGAAGAAAAGGTGGGAGATATCCTCCGAGCCAAGGGGACAAAGGCATCAAGATGGATTTACAGGGATGTGACGGTGGATGAGGAAGGATTGGGTTGAGAGGTAGTTGGAGAGATATCTCCAAACAGTAAAGCTGTGGCAGGGAATATGACCCTTGAACCAGACGAGACTACGCTAAGGAACAACAGGGCTAGAGGATTTCACAAAAGACCAAGCAGAGGCAGAAGAGAACAACAACCCATTGGAAGAGGGGAGCCAAATGCATTTGCCTTTCCTGCCTCCATGACCAGGGGGAATGGGAGGGAGAGAAGACCAGAGGTCCGCAAGAGGGGGCAGGAGAGGGGGAACCAGCCCAGGGGAGAAATAATAAAGGAAACAAGGGAGAATTTAGGAAGGCCAGAGGAATAGATGGTCCAAAGAGTGCCTAGAGAGAATGCCAGAAGGGTGTCAGTGGTCCATCTAGAGGGATGTAGACTGGCCATTGCCAATACAAAAGGATATGGCATTAAGGGCCAGAGGCCTAAGGCTAAGAAATTTTCGCAATATCTAGGAAGCATCAGAGAGGATGGGGGTAGTCCAGAGAGTTGTGAGTAAGCAGAAAGGAGTGGACCCAATCAACCCAGATGCTTCGCTACTTGGACACATTTTTCCAAATGAGCTTCAGGATGCCCACAGAGTTGACATCTTTAATTCTCCTGATACTAAGATCTCCTTCTTTCTTAGGCAGACAAACCGTCTACCACGACATAGGATGAAGGAACTTAGAGGTGTCGGAACCCATCCAGAGGAAGAAGCACAAGAGGTCTTCAAAAGATTTGATAGTTGAAGTCGGGAGGACAAAAATACCAGACCAATAGAGGTAGAAAGATTGGAGGACAGATATGATGAGGGTGAGACGCCCAGCATAGGAGAGAAACTTACCTTTCCAAAGTTGGAGTCTCTTCCAGAGGAGATCAAGCACTGGGAAGCAATGATGGGCAGAAAGTCTAGAGGAGATGAGAGGGAGGTCTAGGTATTTGACAAGTATGGACCCAAGGAGAATCTAGTGATGCCAAAGGAGATGTGATTGAGTCTCAGCAGAGACTCTAGAGAGAGATTAGATTTGAAGAGGTTGATATGGAAGCTCGAGAAGATTTCAAAGGAATGGAGGACGCACATTATGGTAGAAATGGAAAGGAGGTCGGCCTTGGAGAAGATCATGATATCATCAGCGAAAACAAGATAAGAGAGACCGAGGGATTTGCATTTAGGGATAGGAGAGACGAGGTGGAGGTCAATGGCGGACTGGATGGAGCGCAACAGAACTTCAAGAGAAAAAGAGAAGAGAAAAGGGGACAGAGGGTAGCTTTTTCGGATACCACGGCCAAAGGGAAAGTATCCTGTAGGACTACGATTGACTAAAACAGAGATCGGGGGGGAGTAAATGCAGCAGTGGATCCAGTGGACAAAGGAGAGGTAAGGACATCTGGAGCAGGGCTTTAGAGATTAAGTCCCAGTTGAGAGAGCCAAAAGCCTTGTAGAAGTCAATTTTGAGGAGAGCAGAAGAGGAATGAGATTTCAGATCAAATCCCCTGACAATCTCGTGGCAAAGAATGATATTTTCCGCTATGCTCCTACCAGCAATGAAAGCAAATTGATTAGGGCTCACAAGAGAGTCGATGATTTTCTGAATCCTATTGGCTAAGATTTTGACAATGAACTTGTAGAGAAAGTTACAAAGAGAGATTGGTCTGAAATCATTCATGGAGTCTGCTCCTTCCTTTCTAGGGATGAGACAAAGGAATGTATGATTGATTCCCCTGATCTGAGTTGGATTATAGAAAAAGCTCCTTACAGCCAAAATGAGATCATTGCGAATAATGTCAACTTGACTTGCCTTACTAGACTAGACCTTAAATTTTTAATCAAAGGCCTACCTTCATCCTGAAGACCGCTTGATTTATACGAGCAACTCATGGATTGCCTTCAACATGTTTTTAAGGATCTCTTTCCCCTGTTGCTTTTCAAATAGCCATCAGGGACCTATAACGGGAAAGAAAAATGGGTGTTTGAGGAAAAAACAGCATTTGTTGGAAGTTACTCGCTCTTTAATGTTTCGTATGTATGTTCTAATGTTTTACTGGAGTAATGTTTGAACTACTTATTTGATAAATCGTATATTATATGCTTTGCTTGAAAATCAATCCCCTTTTACTGTAGTTCTTTCCCAAATCATCTCTGTTTGGCAAGGCTTGTTGGGGCTACCCACTCACCTCCGGAGTACTAACTCCCATATTGGTTTTACAGATAACAAACAAATGGAAATACTAATAAATATATACCAACTTATGTGTGAAGGCAAGTTCTCAATATGACAAATGTATCGAAATCAAGATGCTAGGCCTCAAAACCTCAAGTGTCAAGACATGAAAATCCCTTGAAGATCATGGCAACCTCAAGCACCAAGGACTCGAAGATATCAAGTGTATAAGATGGTGTGAAGATACTAAAGACAATCTACAAGAAGTCAAGTTGAAGACCTAGCTGTAAAGTCTTATGTAATAGCACACAAATTGCACGCACTACACCACATTACATTTTGCATACATGGATTGTAAAGTAACCTAGTGTGACTCTAGGTAGTGCTCATTGACTGTGCCTTTAGACCTATAGTGTGTTGGCTATGCCAAGTCACATCTATTGCTGAGTTAACAACAAGGTCCTTACTTAAGGGTATTTTAGTCATTTACAATGACTGAATCAAAAGACACCTTGTACTGCAAAAGGGTAGAGCTTTGAGTTGTGAAACTCACACAACTTGAATCAGCTCCATCTCCGTATGAGGAAGTTATGGCTGTTTTAATAAAGACAGTCAGCTAGGTCAAATTCCATAAGCCTGCTGGTAACTACCAGTAGAGTTATATTTACATAGGACTCAGCAGACTTTGGCCAAACAGCAGCCAAGTGGTAACAACCGGACCCTGCTGGCACCCTATCGGATGCTAGCCGGATGGCCTGTGGAGTTTCCAACGGCTATTTCTTTAAATCCCAACAGATTTATTACCCCCACGGATGTGTGATCTAGTAACTACCGGATCCTACCGGTGGAGCTAAAAAGTGTCTGTTAAGACACATTTTTTGCTGAGCCTCAATTATATTCTTACACAAATTCAGACCCCTTGATCACCCATATAAATACCCCACTTGTGGCTTATTAAAAACCCAATTAATTCTCTCTTGAGCTTTATAATCAAAGAGCCAAAAGTGAAACAGGTGATTATTGCTTGAGTTCTTGTTTTGTTCTTTAAGCTCATCTTCAAACAAGAACTCAAGTGTTCTATTCAAGTCTTCCACACTACTCAACAAACCCTTTGGAAGACATCAAGGTGCATTAGCTACATTCTCATTTATTGTTCCATACTTGCATTTCATGCACCACACAAGTTAATACTGAAAACTCTCCATTCCACTTTGAATGTTTATATACACATTGTCTAGACTATAATTAGGCTAATGTGTAGGATTCTCTTATCCTTAAAATTGTAAGGTCCCTCTCAACCTATAAAGAGATTTGGAAGGTCCCTCTCTACTTGTGAAAGAGATTTGGAAGGATCCTCTCATCCTGTAAAAAGAATTGTAAATGTGTTTCCTTCCCACCAACTGTACTGAAAGGGAAGAGCTAGCAGAATACCTTACAAGTGGAACTTGTAGGGAGCGGACTAGACCCAAGTTGAGTCGAACCACTATAAATCTCTGTCTTTTGTGATTGTGTTTTTTATCTTTATATTTCGCATATAATTTGAAAAAAAAAAAACCCGGATGATATAGATTTTAAACGTTTAAATTATATAAGACGAAAAATGGTAATATACACATAAAACAATGAAGCAAATTCCATAACCGGAGTTGCGGTCACATATTGTTAGATTCCACCAATTTAAAGTTGGGAATATCTACTTATACACGTGTGCCTTAACAACAAGACGAAAGAATGGCAATTTGCATATATAATGAAATTTAGGCACCGTTTGATAACGTTTCTGCTGTTTCTGTGTCTAGAAACAGCAGAACAGATTTTTTGGGGTTTGATAAACCTGTTTCTCGAAACTTTTTTTTCAGACATAATGCCACTTAAAAACCCAATAGTATCATCGGATGCCCAAAAGGGAGAGACGGTTTGGTTGCCTCTTTTTAGATTTAAATAGTTGCGAGATTTATCAAGCACAAAAACCTTTTTTTTTTCTCTCAAATTCGTTTCTAGAAACGACAAAACAAGTCGGACATGTTTTGTCAAAGTCGTTTCTAGAATTGTAAATATGCATAAATTTTGATTTATGGTTCTAGAAACAGGTGAAACGGAACAACTTTATCAAACGCTTTTTAAGTTGTTTCTCCGTTTCTAGGAACAAGAAAATGCAGAAACGACAGAAACGAAATGTTGTCAAACGGTGCCTTAGTCAATGTTCGGAAATGGATCACATGGGGTTAGAAGTTGAGAGTTGAGAGTTGAGACCATACTGGGATCCAACAGTTTGGGTTGGATCACATGGGCTTCGTCTTTTAGTAGTTGAGCAGTTGAACTGCAGCTGGAATCACATAGGGTTGGAAATTAAGATCATGTTGGGATCCAATGGCTTTTGGGGGGGTTCATCTTTCAACTATTGAATTGTTGCTAGGATCACATGGGTTTGGAAGTTGAGAGTTAAGACCTCTTCGCTTTCACTTGCCTTTGGGCAAGAGTTGAGAATTAATCCCACATCGGGGAGTGCATAGGATTGACAAAGACGACACTGCCATAAAATAGAGGCCATGCTCTTTCCATTTGCATGGTGACACAACGTGGTTATTCTTATTGTGGATGTTGATGGTATTATTCTTTTTGGTAATGATTCTTCTATGATTGAGGATGTCAAGGCGCATTTCCCTCAACATTTTCTGATGAAGGATTTAGGGATGCTCGGATATTTTGGGGGAATTGAGGTTGTTCGTAGTAAAAAGGATGTTAGTTTGTTTCGGGAATTATGTGCTTGATCTTCTATCTGAGACACATGTTGGGCTCTAAGCCCATAGATCCTTTAAAGCTTGGAGTATTTGCAAATAAATATCAGCACAAGCGGATGGTTGGAAAACTTCCTAACTATTACTCGACCAGATATTTCCTTTGTTGGTGGTGTTAAATGTCAGTTTATGGCAAATCCTATGCAGGCTCATTGGGATGTTGCGTGTTGCAGTTTGAGATATCTTAAAGGTGCACACGGGAAAGGCCTTAATTATCGGCATCATGGCTATACTGATATCATAGATTACTCTGATGTTGACTAGGGTGGTGTTGGTGACCACAATTCTACTATTGGATACTAATTGGTGGTAATCTTATTACTTGGAGGAGAGTGCAGAGGCCGAGTATAGGGCTATGACACATACTACAACTGAACGGATGTGGATGAAATCTCTCATTCAGGATTTGCAATTTTTCAGTCACTAAACATGTGGAGATGTATCGCGATAATGAAGTTGCCATCTATAATGCTAGTAATATGGTTTTCCATGAGCAAACTAGACAAATTGAGGCTGACTGCCAATTTGTGAGGAATGTTGCTATATAGAAATAGATCCTTTTACTCCATTTGTCAACTCAGGCAATCAACTTGGCAAAATGTTCACTAAGGTATTGTTTAGGCCTGAATTTATTAGTGGTTGTTCCAAGGTGGGTATGGAAGATGTATCATCTACACCTTGAGGAAAAGTGTTACAGTGTAGTGTGGGGATTCAAGTCATGTCTTTATTATTGTAAGGGTTTATTTGTATTTATAGTAGAGTATCCTTCATAGTAATTTTACTTTTGTGAGTTACAAGTATGTGGACCTAGGTCATGGTAGCCTTATTCTGAATCCTATCATGACAATAGGACTTTCTCCCCATTCTCTCCATTGTGTTTGCCTTTTCTTCTCTTCTCTCCTCTCTCCTCTCTCTCCCCCCTCCTTCTGACTACGTAGGGACTGGTTTTCCAGCTTCTCTATCATCACAGCTTCCTAGCATGTGCAACCAGATAACCAAAAACATGCATCATGACTAATATATATGGTGGTTCAGGTCTATGCACCCCCGGGAAGCTAGTCCTAAGAAAAGAACGGAGGTCACTGAAAATCTATTCCACATGATAGTGCAAATATTACATCGAAATGATATACTTTGCAAACTTTTGTTGGGATATCTCAGATCTTTTCATGCATATTTCTCATACACATATTATTAATATAATATTCAATTTCTTGCTAGTCAAAAAATCATATAATATAGAATACTGAAATAAACTCTAATGAATAGAAGATGGAATGGGATAGGGGACAAACAATTTACAGAGCAATTTGTTAATACACGTCAAACATAACTAAACATAACTTACCCCAACAGATTCCCATGTTGTTAATTATCAAGTGGATCGATATGAATAGCTTACCCCTAAAGACTCCCATATCATCATTTTCAGCTGGTAGATTGATGTAGAGCCAGAAACCTTCAAATTTAGAGAGTTGCCAAAAGATGTCTTCCGAGAGCGTTTGGACATGCGGCGATCTTGTTCTGAAAAGGTCCCAGAAGCCTCTATAATAGACCTTGGAGCTTCCTTACCACGTACAAGAAATACACATATATCCTCATTGCAATAATTAAGTTTCTGCATTAACTCGCAGCTTTCTCTTTCTCCAATGCAATACTCACAGATCTAGCCACATTATAGCACAAACAATTAAAAAATAAATAGAGAAGTCAATGGTTGTTTAAGTTCTTGACCATACACTCAGCTTGTACAACTTATGTTCATCAAGCAATGACATGATGACCAAGGCCATCTAAAGTTACGGAGAGGGAAAAAGAGAAGAAAATAAGAAATGCAAAAAGAGAAACAATTAAACCAAGAAAATTTAGGAAAAATAAGCTTCCACAGTGGCCATGAATCTCCACATAAATAGTAGTTTCATTTTTGCCTCGACCAGACACTTTTAGCTCTTCTCCCCCTTTAACATTAAACCACTAACAACTTTTCAACAAATCAAAAAATACATATTTTTCAGCAACAATAACATTTTAATATTTCTTCCCGCTCTTTCTAACAATACAGGGATGACATTAAACAAGACATTCGATTCTTGATAGTGGTAAAAAAATGTGTCAAATAAATGTAAGGAATATGAGTAATATACCTCTGGAGAAGTCTTGATAATTGGTGGCCTCGACTCAAGCTCATCAATCACTTCATCGTCAGGATTTAGGTGTTCCTCTAGCACTGGCATCTCTTCACATGACCGAACTAATTTGTTTGTCATACGGTTAGTGAACTCAATTTCAGCATGTATACCTTTCGCTTCAGGACAGTCCCACTCCACACAGAAGGATTTCCAGTCGCTCTCTGTGATGATTGTTAAACCATCTGTCTGGAATAGATTTTTTTTTAGAAAAACCAAAAGAATATAATAAGTTGACAGAGCTGGAAATACAAACTAAACAGTTAAGAATTATCAAGTAAAGCTGCATACTAAGTTCAGGAGTTTTTTCAGACATGAGTAGAGATAATCAACAGGAAACATGACCTTTTTTAGTTTAAAAACCCAACAAGAACAACAGGATCAAACAAAACCAAGTAAGAGTTACATAAATTACATCAAGTGTGATAAGAAATCACCACATGAGAACCTAAACCAAATGTTACATGGCACAAAAATAAAAAATAGTTTCCAGCCACTGAATGCTGAAATACCAAAGACAACAGAAAATTTGTGTACTAACTATAACTTCTGGAAGAGAAGAGATCTTTCAACGATATGTGATGCAAAATATTAGTAAAATTTTCGAGAGCACTGGTAAGACATATAAAACAGCATCAACAAAGAGTGAATTATACAGGTGAAAATTTCCTTTTATGTCATGTACTTACAGCAGAAGCCCTTTGAGCGATGACACCTCGTCTGTTAATAAGTTCAAGAGGCCTTTCCAGCAGTCGTAAGTGCTGCAACAAAGAAATTAATGAATGAATAAACACAATCAGCTCAAACAAGCAATAAGAAAAAACCCAAATAATTGCACAATACAAATAGATGTCCCTCTTCGCACCGTAGCTATAACCGCCATTGTTCCAGTAGAAAGCTACAAGTAATGATCAAAAATACCATCATGGTGCCCACTTTAAGTAATGAAAGTTGCTTCCATGTTAAATGGGTTCAGGAACAGGTGGTTCTCAAGTAATCAAATCCACCTATAACCCAAACTGTTGAAGAGGGAATTGTTGGAGTTCATGTAATATATAATAGGGGTACTTTAGGAACTGTCCTTATATTAAGGTGTCTAAAGTTGTTTTCATCTTTGACCTCCATAGGGGGCGTTAAGTAATTTCCCTATCTTAAGGCTAATATAGGTGAGGAGAGCATTCAGCTCACTCACGTTTTGCACTCTTCCATTACTCTCTTCTCTCAACTTCTCTCCTTCTTCCTACCTCTCTTCTCTTCATCTTCCTCCTCTCTAACCCTAATATCCTAACTTCTAACTAGGTATCAAAGCCTAAAGGGGTTTGAGAGTCGACCAAGGTTCCTCCTACTCATTCTTTGAGTCTCTTTTGGAGCCCTAAAAAGAAAAAAGGGTCCAATAGAAGCTATATTATGTAAAGAGATTCAAAAATAAGACTTGATGATGTTCTAGAAGCAAGTTTAAGGTGTTTGGAGAGCTATTGAAGGTCTACAAGGGCTGTTTGAAGCTCACACAGAGACCGCAAGATATTCCCAGCTTTACCGCCAGCCTGGGAGTAAAGTTCTCATTCCTCTCTCCTCAAATCTCGGCGGGAGCTGTGGCTGGGCTGGATAGAGTCGCCCAAGGCTCCTCTTTGATCCCTCAAAAGCTTGGGCTGTACCTTGGAGAGTCGTAGGAACACAATTCATTCTTCTCCTTGCTTCCAGGTATCGATTTTTTCAGTCTTTGTGAGTTGTTTGGGCTGTAATGGCTAGCACTATGTGATTTGGTTGCTTATGATGGATGTTCATGACTCGTATCATGTTTGTTTATGCTCTTGGGAATTGAAGTGTCAATGTCAGAAAGAAGATCAATATTTGCCAAAGGAAGTTTGTGTTAAACCTGTTGAAGGAAACATATATGCTGGGGTGTAAACCGGCAAGTTCTCCTATTGAGCATAATCACAAGTTAGGAGAAGAATGTGGTTCCTCTCTTATTGGTGTAGACAAATACGAGAGGCTAGTGGGGAAGCTGATTTATCTGTCTCTAACTCGCCCGGACATCACTTATGCCGTGAGTGTAATGAGCCAATTTATGCATGCGTCCAAGAGTGGGCACTTAGATACTGTGTACCGCATCCTCAAATACTTTAAGTCCTCTCCGGGAAAAAGACTTTTGTATGCCAAGAACAATCACTTGAGGATAGAAGGCTACTCCAATGCTGATTGGGTTGGATCCATATCTGACAGACAATCTACATCTAGTTATTGTACTTTTGTGGGTGGTAACTTGATTACAAAGAGAAAAAAGAAACAGCATGTTGTAGCTAGATCTAGTGCAGAGGCTGAATATAGGGCAATGGCTCATAGAGTTTTTGAACTTATTTGGTTGTGTAGATTGGTTCTTGAGTTAGAACATGACACTGTAGGACCTATGCGACTGTATTGTAACAAGAAAGCAGCTATAAGCATTTCCCATAACCCAGTGTAGCATTATAGAAAAAAGCACATTAAAGTGGACCGACATTTCATCAAAGAGAAGATTGACTCTGGCAATATTTGCACACCTTTTGTGAAGAAAGGTGATCAATTAGTAGACATCTTCACCAAAGGTCTCATCCCTCACCAGTTCAATACCCTCTTATGCATGCTGGGAATGTATCACATTTATTCTCCATCTTGAGGGGGAGTGTTGGAGTTTATGTAACATGTAATAGGAGTACTTTAGGAACTACCCTTATATTAAGGTGTCTTTAAGTTGTTTTTTTATCTTTGACCTCCATAGGGGGGCATTATGTAATTTCCTTATCTTAAGGCTAATATAGATGAGGAGAGCATTCAGCTCACTCACGTTTTGCACTCTTCCATTACTCTCTTCTCTCAACTTCTCTCCTTCTTCCTACCTCTCCTCTCTTCATCTTCCTCCTCTCTAACCCCAATATCCTAACTTCCAACTAGCATTGGTAAGAGGATGGCACTTTAAAGTGCCTGACAGAGGGGGCAGTCGAGTGATGGCAACCACTCGATCTATTTCGGGCAAGATAGATGCCGACCAAAGTTGTTATCGCCTCTTCAAAGGGGTGATCAAAGGAGCAACTTGCATCATCGCAGTCGCAATAGTTCTAGAGGACAGAAAAGGCGTTGCGATTAGTAGAAGCAGCAAGACAGACCGAAGGTCGGGTTTCGAGTCTCACGACTAGCGATAGTAGCGATAGTAGCACGAGGGTCATTGTGGTTTCAAGTCTCATGACCAGGGGTAGCAGCAGGAGGGACCGAAGGTCCATTGGGATGGTAAGCCTCACAACCAGCAAAAGCAACGGGAGGGACAGAAGGTATGTAGGGGATGTGAGCTTTGGGGCCACAAGGAGAACCCGAGGCAGGTCTGTCTCTCCAGCGGCCTTTTAGGAATCTAATTCTTTGGCCACAGTTAGGGCTACAGGCTCCATGGCCTAAGGAGCTAGCGGCATCTTCAAGTGACGATGCTATCTCCATTACAAGATCTAGGACCTTTGAATCACAGTCCTTGGTATGATGGCCGAACACCTTGCAGATGAGACACTAAGGCAGCCACTCATAGTGGACGTCCAGTTGAAAGGAAAAACCTTCCTCATCCGCAACAGTGACTGATGAAAGGGGAAGAGCATCAGCCAATAATTCGACATAGATCCTCGCAAAGGCAAGTCCATCCATCCTTTTTGTTCGCTCGTCAAAGTAGAGAAGATTGCCAAGAATAGAACCAATGATGCTAAGGCCCAATTCACACCAAAAATGGAGGGCGAGGCAGAGCGATCCAGCGTGGTATGGAGTTGAGGTTCAAATTCTTCAGAAGAAGGTGTTGATCCCATTGTGTAAGAAAGATGGGCACTAGCCAAGAGCCACCTTCTAAGGCCCTCAACTTGTCATCTTCTTTTAAGAATTTTGAAATAAAGAAGCCATTCTCTAGAAGGTAGGAGTCTAAGGTCCCTTGGGGTCTCCAATATTTGCTCAGAGACAATTTGGCAACATTGAAGGGATATCTATGGCCGATGAAGCGGCCAACGAAATAGGTTTTTCCAATTGGAGATCTCAAAGTCCAATAAACCAATTGGACAAAAGAAAATTTGGAGTCTCCAACCAAGGTAGGCGAGAAAGTGGAATGCGTGGGCCTCCCTGACGAGGAAGGGTGAGTTCCAAGCTCTAGGACCAAGGGAGTGGGAGGGTGGTGGAGGGGAATAGAGGGAGAGGGAGGGGACAAGGAGCAGGGGAAGAGGGGTGGGAGAGGGGAGCGACCAGGGGAGCAAGCCTCCATCTCTGAGGTCTGGAAGCTTAAGAGCCACGCAAATAATAGTCTCAAGTGGGACAGGTGATCTGTGATCTAAGGCTGTAAGCATGACCAAAATCTCTCCAACTGGCAAAAATAACCATAGGTGCCATAAATAATATCCACTGTTGACACCAGGAACCCTTTTCCTCACTACAAAATCCTCATTACCGCCAAATGAAAAAATTACCTCAATGCTAGTCTGTCCAGCCTACAAAAAAATTAGTATCCTTGTGCAACAAAACCTCAACTAAACAGAAAAAAGGAAATCATTCTAGGCTTATCCTATGCCGAAAAACTCGACAAAAATCAATAAATAGACTACTCATTGTGACTCAAAACAAAAGAATAATTTTAGTTTTATGATAAGAACTTAAGTAGACCCCAATTCTTGGGATTTGGGAAAAATAAGCAACTTGAATTCAAATCAGGCAGCAAGGTTTGATGAGCATCTTGGGAACTCAAATGTTTACTGGAATACTGTGTAAAAAACAAAGTCCTGCAGAAGTGACTTACCATCTCACATTTAAGTGTATCAAGTACACCCTCCAAACCGTCTGGTTCAGCAGGTGACAATATATTCTTGCCACTAGCAGTGATATAACTTCTCCACTTTGTCAACCATGAAGACGGCAATAAGTAATACTTACAGCCGGGAGAAAGAGCAATACTCTTCCCAAGAGCTAACTTCTCATGATTCTGACGCTGTTTAAGTTTGGATGCCCTGCAGTATTGACATTAATTCAAGCAACTGAACAGCAAAATTAGCTCCACATTTCTGAAGATCTTTGAAACTACCTGAGGCTATCCTCAAAGCAAGCCACCTCTGTTAGCTCGACTTTACATTGAGCACAAGTTTCTGAATCCGCTGGAAAAGTTGAACAACCCACAACATCATCAGGTTTTACAGCATTAGAACTTTCAAAGAAGAAGAGCCAGAGACTCTCAGGAACCAACAGACGCTTAGCCCCAGCAGCTTGCTCCGGCAACAGTAATCCATGAGGGCATCTAATTGAAGCTGTAGGTCCCGCATCTGCTTCACATGGGGAATTTACATTCTTTTTGCGTAACCACTGTAACAGCCTATATAAATGAACCTAATCACATAAAAAGATAAAGACGATGCCAAAATTTTTCACTGGCAAAAAACAGGCAATATGAAAATGATACCATGCTCTGGATACATAATATAGAGTTCCATCTAGACCCTTTCCAGTAAGTGCAGCCTCTGCAAGCTCCTTCATAGATGCTCTTCGATCCCTGTAGTCCTCAGCACGAACTGTAGTGTGCGCTCCATCCATGAGGCAATCAATGCAGAAGTCACAATTGGCTAGTGTCGGCCCCCCACCATACTAGATTTTTAAAGCAGGGTAGCACATTAATAGCCACAAACAGAGGGGAAAAGACACAGAAGAACGGCAAAGAACAAAATAATTTGACATACAAAAAGCGAATTTGGGATGGCTACATGGATGCAAACAGTTACAAAGTGAATCAAATAATGGACAACTAGTGATGCAGTGTAAGACCAGTTCAAACAGGCCCCTTAATGGTCCACATGGGTATGGTTTAACCTGCCCAAACCAAGGCCTATTGTGGCCATCGGTTTAAGCAATGTTCAGGCCCATATTTGGGCCTATGTTGATGCGGAACCCAGGTTGAAATACCCTATTGGGTTCGGTAATGGGCCTACCTCGATAGTAAGTAAATCAAATAACAATGCCAGAGGTAATTTTGTAATTATAGGGAAATATCAAGCCTCAAAAGTAAGATAACAACACTTTGGATAAGATCAGGAATTATTATAAAGATGAGTTTAGTTCAGGAATTGCAGGAGATAATGAAATAAATAAGAACCAAAATAGCATATTTGAAAATAGATCAATGGGGCTTTATTTATTATTTCAAGAGCTCATCCTCTTAACCCACAATGAACAGAAAACCAGTGTAGCAGGAAACCACTTTAATTCAGAGATCTCGTCCTTGTGAGATCTAATTGACTGAATACTTATAAGCACTAAATCACAACACCTACCACTATTGAGGAGAGGTACCTAAGCACCTAAGCGACCAAGAGCACCCAAGTGTTATTTTGTATTTCCCTTTCTTTTCTAACATTATTTAGTATTCTACATATACCCTTTTATCATAAAAAAATCAACATTAAGCGATATCCAGTAATCAAAAATCAACATTAAACCACATCAAATCATCAAAAATCAACATTCAGATAAATATTTTTTCTTGGTCTCTAGTAAGTTTGATTGGTCAAATGGCTTTATTTTTACATGAGACTTTTTGTATTAGGTAGAGTACAAAACCGGCTTTCCAACAGATCCAAGATTGCTTAAATCCGAGTTATATTGATAAAGTTATGTTTCGGTCAAACTTATTTTAAAGAGCGAGAAAGCTATTAAAAATCATCTAAATGAAAATAAAGGTATGAACATTAGAACAAAAGATTATTTTATCACATTTTTTGCTGTTAGCAATGTTTACCATGATAAGATTTTGAAATTTATAGATTCAGTGAAAACCCTAGCATTTTAAAGTAGAAAATTGCCCTACAAGGCTAGAACAAAATATCCAATTTTTGTTCTTGAAATGGGAGGTTGACTTTTTATCCTTCTAGAATTTGATTTTTAAACTATTTTTATTTAGACTCAACTAGGGGTTGTTTGCTTATTTATGAATATCTTAAGTCAACAAATAAGTCCCAAACCTGGGCTCGACTCCTCTTACCTCCTTGGGGCCACTCACACGTGACTGCTTAGTGTTCTTCACTACATGAGTGAAAGTTGAATGATTCTCATTCAACCCCAGTATGACCCAGTCCACACTATTGTGTGGTCAGTATGGGCCCATGGGACTAGTTAGGCCGAAGGCCTTGATACCCGTCATTAGCAACAAAAAAAAAAAAAGTGCCAAACCTTGGCCAATACTATTTTGAGGCACCTTGCAACTAAGCAACAGCCACCTGGACGCCAAGAAAACCACATGAATGCCTAGGCGACGCCTTGACAACTATGTTCCAATCATCAAATATCAACTGAATGGTGCACCCTGAAACCATGGATTGGCGGTAAACATTACCAGTGAAGATACCAAGCTTGGTTATCACAACAATAAAAGTTTTAGGACATCTACTACTGGCATTGGAATCTCCTTTGATGGATAAACAAGCACCCAATGTACAAAGAGGAACAAAGAAGGGGTGAGGAAGGATCAAACCAACTTACAAATGTTCGACAATACCATGAAATAGGGGAAGTGTAAATATGTTTCAAAAGCTTTAAGGAAAAGAACACAATAGGGAGGAAACAAGAGGTCGTACCTTAGCAAGGAAGAAGAAGAGATGAGAGAAGAGGAAGAGGGACCGCACAAGCCATGCCACGCAGGAGCTCCAAAACTCAAATATTAAATCATTCAAATCTAAATCCCAATAGTAGGGTATATAAAGAAGAAACCCAACATGAAAAGAAAACTATTCTAGTTCGGAAACTCAAAACAATTAGGAAACTAAATCCTAAAAAATATCTCGTACTTTTTTTTGGGGTAAAGAAATATCTCCTACTTAACCTACCCCAAATAAAACAATTACACGTTAATCCCAAAATATAAATAAATAAAATGCTAAAACTATACTACTAGACCAAAGACCTGAATTTGGATCCGGTTCTATATAAATAAATAAAATGCTAAAACTATACTACTAGACCAAAGACCTGAATTTGGATCCGGTTCTCGGACCAAGTTCCCGACGGGTTTGGGCTGGTCCAAGGTAGCCCTCCTACATCATGTGTGTTGATGTTATTTCAGCCTACTGGGTCAACTTTATTTCTGCCCAAAAATGGCCACAGTTAGGTGGGCCCCAGGGACAGCTTGTGTGGATGAAGAAACTATGGAAGATTTAAAAGATCTAGTGGAGCCCATAATGACCATTGCATGGGAGATAATTCAGGGTATAGTCAAGGGTTGCATAAAGATATATTAGAATATCTTGTGGTTATTGCATGGGCCCCACCTGGACAGCCGGCATGGAAGAGTGATTGCTGAGATCTTTCAACATGTTTAGATTCCATTTTGTAACCAAGTCTAGATTACTTAGTAGTAGTTTATATATTTCAGTTTTCAGATTTTAAAAGTGGAGTTCAATTATCGTAACAGCATATTAGGAAGTTTCTTTTGCTGATTAACACTCTCCCATGCATGGAAAGTCCTCACTTTGTATTTGAATTTATCTTATAAATAGAAAAAAGGGAGAATATACCATCAATTTTGGCAAAAGAAAGTTTGAGTCTTCTTCAATGGAGCTGCAAGTTGTGGTGAAAAAAGGTGCATCCCCAGGTGGTGAAGCATAGGTTAATTGGGCGGCGAAGCCCTTTGCTTTGGTATACAGTAGTGAAGTCAGGCCAATCCTTTCCCCTTCTTTATTCTTCTTCTTTTGGCTTGTTCTCCAATTGATAAAATAGTTCTAAATCTCGGTTAAACTTCAAGGTTTCAACCGAAATTCCCCAATTTCAAGCAAGGTTGTAATGAAACCATGTGTTGTGTTAATGGTTTTAACCAGTTCCGACAATATTTCACACAGTTCAGTAGTTCCAATTAGCATCGACCAATTTTGACCAGGTTCGAGTCTTTTGATCAGCCAATGACATGTCGATTTTTTTCCCAAAAGTACTTAGTTTGAACCAGGTTTTGCAGGTTTTGAACAATATCTCGGTTTCAATCTGGGTCGAAACCTGCCTTGAGATAAAAATTCTGATCCCTGATCAATACTATGTCCAACAGCATGCTGCAACCATCCTTACTATCATGGGTCTCATATCCAGGTATTACTAATGCTTAATTAACGTTCATTTAAGTGGCTACTACTGTGTTCATGATCCTAATCTGTTTCTGAAGTTTTCCTGCTATACTACATGCCTGTGATAGTCTGTCTTCACAGCATCATATAATAGATTCAGTCCTTAATTTCTGGCCATCTAATCACTGGATTAGTCTCTTCTTTCAAGGGTTTATTCCACCATATATAACCTTCCTTCGACCTGACATTGGATCCCATATTTTTTTCTGGATTTGAAGTTATATGAATTCTCCCATCACCTTCTATGTCTGTCCCTTACTGTATAATTTATGTTCCTACCTGTTTCTCTCAATTTCGACCAGTGGATAAACTCAAAATTTTAGTGCATAATCAACCCCACTAGACCATCCTTCGGTTATAATATCAGTCCCATCTACAGGTTTGATCTCAAGTCATTTAACCTCCTATATTCTGTCCACAAATTATTGTAATGGTTCACTGCGATTCTAACCTGTGTGGTATTGCAGTCCATTAATCTTTCCTACAGTTTATTGGTTTACATCAACTAGTCATTTTGAACTGTAATTGTTCCACCCACCCTACGAACTTGTACTCACCACATCTTTTGCAGCCTTACCATTCAATGTATTTCTGGGAACTTGTACAGAAAACGAATAATTGATGATATTTATTGAAGGTAGTGTTTCCTATGGGGTAGTGAGGTTTCTGCGCGGAGGGACCAATGGGAGCACACGAGGAAGCATCCACAAAGATATCATTTTCCATTTCTTGGGGGGCAAGCTGGTCATTCCCCACCCCCCCATATGTCTGGGAGCATGGGCCACACTCTCCCCACAGAATTATTTTTCCCTTTATCTAGTGCATGATGAAAAAGCCTTTGGCATAAATACACTGCACAATCTACTTTTTCTTAATAAATGCGGGTTATAGAAAGAGATGTCAAAATTTTGGCGAAATGACTCAAGTTTTGACATGAGTTGAATGAAGCCCTGTGTGAAACAAAGGGAAGTGATGCGGATAAGTCACCAGTCACCTAAAGGGCTTATTTTATTAGAAATAAGCCTCGGCTTGGGTTATATAGGTGTTGGGCCTTTGTATCCATGGCTTATAGTTGTAATAGGCCACTTTAATGGCCTAAAATATGGGTAGAAAGTAGGAAAACAAGATTTACTTCATTAGTTTAGTTAGAGTTCAATGCCTTTTCATCTTCCAAGACAGCATTAAGTGCGTTCCCATTATTAGTATTCTATATCTAAGGGGCAGATTTCTATGCCTAGGATTTGTTATATATGTATGGGAAATTCCAAAGGAGTTTTGGAATTCTAAGAGTCTCTTTTAATGTCATTGTGCTGTACTCAAGATTTCCACCTCTATATAATGCAAACCCTGGCTGCTATCAAAGGCAACCAACGAATTTTCAAGCACTATCTGAGTATTTTCTCGTGTGACTCAAGAGGGCTGAGGTGAGACTCCTACAGAAGTACAGAGGGGCACAACCACTCTCATCCTTCAAACACCATAACAGCAGAGTCAGAACTGAGCCAAATCTGACCCCAAGCTATCCAGCACCTACCACTATTCTCTACCACCATTCTATCTTGGCATGCTAGACCTTTAGGTCGGCACCAGGACGTCCAGATTTCGGCAAAATATCAACTAATTCCATGGCCCACTTTCTCTTGAGAGCCCCAGAACTAAAAAAAAAAAAAAAAAAAAATACAAAACAAAACAAAATCAACGTGCAGCATCCACTTCAACTTCGGATGGATTTGAAGCATCATTTGGCCAAATTTTCCCAAATTTCAAATTTCCCATATATAGGGCTTCTGTGATGAACTTTGAGGACTCTTCAGGTAGAGGATGGCATGGCCATCATATGTCGTAAGGCCCGAAGCTAAACTACCACTTTGGACACCAGCTCCCCCACCCCCCCCCCCCAAAAAAAAAAAAACAATGATTCAAACATGTGTAAACATGCAAAAATAGGCAGTCTCTGAAGTCTCAAGGCCCAAAATTCGAAATTTAGAACCTTGGCATCAACTATACATGTGAGCTTATCAGCAGGCATTGAGTTACACCAAACAAAAGCATAAATGTTTCTGGATGATATATAAGTGTGCTAATGTACAAGTGAGACATCATTGATGAACATAAATCATAAGTATATACCTTAGAGAGCAACTTGGTCCAAGCATTAGCTGACAATCGCTTCATGATGCTAACCTTTGAGACTGGAACTCTACCATGCAAGCACTGAATGGAGGTGTTGTCAAGGACACTGCAGGGGATCACAAAGTAAGCAATAATGCCCTTTTTTTTTTCTTTTTTTTTGAGGGAGGTGGGGGAATAGCAGGTTCCTGTCAATTACAGTATACATTATATGATAAATGTTATGCAAATGTTGATTAGTTTGCTTATCAAAATGAGAGAAAAAAAAATTGAACAAAGAACTAAATATGATAAACATTTGATGAATTTAAACATTCACCACTGGAATCTTGTTAAGAAGCCCCTGACAGAATCCAAAATTCAAGCAAATAGTTGTAGAACAGGGCTCAAACTCATGGTATCACCCTGGCAGTATCCTATTGTAGAGTTGGTAAAGAAGAATCCTCTGATTAGACGACATTTTGAGGAACAGCTAGAAATCAAAGAGGCTTCAATAACCTAGCACCCAAATGCAACTTCAAATAATTCAGAATAGTTTCCACATAGAAATATTGTTTAACATGAAAATGTTTATATAACAAAAAATCGAGAATGTTGTTTAACAGGAAAAAATTTATATAAGAAAACATCGAGAATTATATCAGATAAACAACAAGGACCACTTATCCAATAGTACTCAAAAAATAACTTTTTCTTGTGTTTGCAATGCTAAAAATATTGAAAATGATGAAAATGAAAGTAAATTAAAACTGCATTTCCTCATGTTTGGCATAACTACGATCAGGGTCCCACACATTCTAAAAATATGATCATAATCCACCTCTTAGAGGGGCATTAGTTCAAGTCATGAGAATACATCTCCTGACCTCCAAATTTGTTTAACATGACTATTTCACCCCTCTTTTTAGTACCGTCAAGACTTAGCCATTCAGTCATTCTTTAATGAAGTTCTTTTGCTCAACTTTAATAATCAAGCTAGCTTGACTAGAAACTAAGGGTTACAGTTTTTTTATCTATACCTCATCATGTAATGGGGTGAGTGAAGGCTATCATAAAACTCCCATGATAGGGAGACTCCCCCTATCGTGGGAGACATAAAATTGTACCCCACAGTAATGGAGGTTCATTTTTTTAACACTCCCCCTCAAGCTAGAGCATCTCCCATGCACAGCTTAAAACATCTCTTCCGGAAAGCAAGAATGAATAGAGGCTTGGTAAAAACATCACCAAGCTAGTCAGCAAAGGACACAAACAAAGTGAAAATCAACTTCTTCATGACAGCACTTCTCACAAAATGACAATCAACTTCAATGTCCACAGTTCTCTCATAAAACACCAGATTACTTGCAATCAAGATGGCTGCCTAGTCTTTTCCGGCTGATGGCTCCTCCCCCCCTCCCCTTCCTCCTCTGAGGCCGGCCTTCATAGCTCCTCCCCCACCCCTCCCGTCTCTTCTGGCATCTCCCCTCCTCCCTACTCTTCCTTTATTCCTTCCAATCCCCTGGTAAACACTTGGAGCTCTCCTTCCAAGCACTCTGTCTCCCCCCATGCCGATGGCCTATCCTTGCATTTTATCCCTCCAACCTTACTGGGAGAATCTCCTATTGCAAAATTCCCTAAGGGCCTCCTTGATTCCTAAGCTTCAAAATGGTCCCCATTTTCTGGGAAAGAGACCTCCTTTCCACCGGGTCAAAACCTCTCTTTTGAAACAATGGAAACCTGCTGGACCACGGCTTCTACATGTTCAAGGAGATAAAGTCCGCTGCCTTGAGGGTGGTCCTTGGCTCATGGGGATAAAACCCATTTTCCTTCGCCCTTGGCATTGCCGGCTACTGCTTAACCATGTGGATTACTCTACCATACCACTTTAGATCACCTTGTCTAGCTTCCCACTTCACTTCTGGTGCTTGAAAGGCCTGAGTACGGTAGGCTATGTTCTCGTCAAGCCGCTCTGGTCTGATGCTCAAACTAGCCACAAGGATAGGTTGGCTTACGCCCGTAATTGCGTGGAAGTCCCTGCCTCCGATGCTCTCCCTTCCTCTATCACTGTTCATGATAGGGAAGATTTATGCTTCCAACAATCGGTCTACTATGACTGGCATCCCCCCCCAGTGCCTCTGTTGTAAAGTCTTTGGGCGTGATATTGTCGTCTGCCTCCCAAGGTCTTCGACCAGCAGTCCTGAAGACGAGATTCCAGTTCTCGATGGCCTTTCCTTTCAATGTGACCGTCTATTATGTCGGCCTCTAACCGACGGCCTTTCCTCCCTTCAATGAGAGGTTGAAGGCTCAATAGGCGGTGGAATCTTCCGCGTCCCCTCGCCTCTGATGCTGCTTAGCTACCGACGGTCCCTACTGTTCCTTTAGCCAATGGACAAAATCGTTTCTCGATGTTGCAATCTGATCAGGATGATTCAGACCCTTTGCCTCGACCAGTCACTATTGATATCCCTTCTCTTATACCTCAGGAAGCTCCCTCTGTCGTTGATAGCTTATCGAGCTCTTCAGACTAAGAGTCCTCTGGTGATGACTCAAGCTTTGCATCCTTCTATGACAATGGATCCTTTTGAGTTTGAGTCCTCTAAAGAAGTTTCCCCAAAAATTGCTCCTTCTGGCGAAGCTGAGGATCCTTGGGTAAAATCCTCCTTGTATATGGATGCCCTCTTTGTCGGCTCCACTTATGTTGCTTGGACCCCAGTGCCAGTACAAACCCTTCTTGTGGGTTGGAACCCTCCGCCCTCCCTTTATCCTTAGCCCATCCTCCTTAAACAAGTTCGCATGCCCATCTACATCTATTCTCTTGGCTGAGTCGGCCGATACTTCTGCCTCCTAATCTTTTGAATCCTCTGGCTCAGCCCATTCCACCTCTTATAAGCCTGTCTCTCAACCCACCAACGTTACCCATGCTCTCTCCCTCTCCTCCTTGCCCGTTTCCTTGGACCCGACCCAGCAGCCTTTCACTAGCCTTTCGCCTTTACCCATTAAGTCTGTAACTTCGAAGGTTCCTCCAAGAATACTCGTTTGTCCACTACCAAGCAGCCCCTTCCACCGCTGCGCCTAGCACCCCCTTGTCCTACCGAAGAAGCAGAAGTTCCCATCCTAATATTGTTCACGCCAGCTCCCCCCTTCTGGAGCTTGAGATGCCTTCTTCCCCGACCACCCGATGTCTCAAGGCCTTGTCTAGAACCTTAGGGGTCTGAACACCCCTCAGAAACAAGTTGTTGTCCGCTTACTCTTTAAAGATTTTCACCCAGCCTTTTGTTGCTTATCGGAAACACTCATTAAAGAGCCCTCTTTTTCTCGGGTAGCCTCCTCCATTGCCCTTGGTTGGTCCTTCCTCACCAATCACTCCCATCATCCTAATGGCCGGATTTGCTTCCTCTGGGATGCCTCCAAGCTCACCGTCTCCCTCATTGCTTCCACCTCTCAGCTTCTCCATTTATCCATCTCAAACACTGTTGGTAGCTTCTCTTTCCTGTTTTCAGCCATCTATGCCTCCAACCGCATGCTTGATAGGGATATTCTTTGGAATGACCTGTCGCAATTTTGCTAACGAGGATGGGTCACGGCCTTGGGGTATTTGTGGGAACTTTAATGTGGTCCTATACGCTCATGAAAAGCAAGGAGGGGGGCACTTGAATTTTGCAAACATTAATGCTTTCAATGAATGCATTTAGGACCTTGTTGTTGATGATCTTCGTTGGTCCGGTATCAATTTCAATTGGAATAACAAAAGATCAGGATCTGCCAACATTAATTGTAAACTTGATCGGATGCTGGTCAATGAATCTTTGCTTTCTTCTTGCCTTTCCCGTCATGCTACCTTTGAGACTCCCACCACTTTTGACCATAGCCCCATTTTCCTCTTTATCCACCTTTTGACCCTAAACCTTTTAAATACTTTGACATTTGGTCCTCCCACCCAGGCTTTCCATCTATTGTTCAAAATGCTTGGCTTAAGCCTGTTCAAGCTTATTCAACCCCCTTATTGGAAGCCCTAAAGCTTTGGAATACTAATACCTTTGGGAGCATCTCTTCTCTTATTGCTGATTGCAGGAATAGGCTCCCTTCCATTCAGATTCAGATTCAAGCTGACCACTTGAACACCTTGGCTGAGGAGGAGAAAACTGAATCTGCCAATCTTGCATCCTTATTGGGTCGTGAGAAAAGGTTCTTACGGCAAAAGTCTAGAATTAACTGGCTGGAATTAGGGGACTCAAACTCCTCCTATTTCCATCCTCAAGCTTACCAATTCGGATGGCATGCAAGTTACCAAGGTGGAAGAGGTAAAAGAGGTGGTTGTGAACCATTTCATGCAGTTGATTAATCTGCCCCTACCTTGGCTGTCTCCATCCCGAAGGCTTCATCAACAAGTTCATCCCCGACAATATGGCTCAAATGCTTTGGTCTATCCCCACTGATGGGGAAATCTCAACTGCTATTCTTTCTCATAAAGCTAGCAAAGCGTCAGGTCCTGATGGATTCAATACGAGTATTTTCAGCTCAGCTTCGGACATTATCAGAGAGGATTTGATTAAAGCTATCAAGAGCTTTTTCTTCAACCCGAGTCAGATCAAGGGTATCAGCCACACATTTCTCTACCTCATCCCCAAAAAAGGAGCTAACTCTATGAATGATTTTAGGTTGATATCCTTATGCAATCTCTTGTACAAGTTCATTGCCAAGATCCTTGCCATCCGCATTAAGACTGTGGTTGATTTCCTTGTGAGAGACAACCAATCAACTTTCATTCCAGGAAGAAGTATTGGAGATACATTCTTCTTTGCCACGAGATTGTTAGAGGATTTGACAAAAAAAGGCAAATCCTTGGCTGCACTCATGAAGATTGACATCCATAAGGCTTTTGATTCGTTGAGATAGGACTTCATTATTTCGGTTCTCAACCAGATGGGTTTCCCAACTACTTTCACAAGCTGGATTTTTCACAGCATTACGTTCCCCCGGTTCTCTATCTAGGTTAATGGCAGTTCAATTGGTTATTTCTCCTCTTCTACAGGAATTAGATAGGGATGTCCTCTATCTCCGTATATTTGCTACCTTGCTATGGAACTCCTTTCTAGAAGCTTGCAATCTGCCACAGATCAAAACCTCATCTCCCCTATTCCCAAGTGCAAGGTCATCAAGCTAACCCACCTTGCTTTTGCTAACCGATCTGATGATTTTCTACAAAGCAGATGGCTCCTCTTTAGATGCTATTATGCATCGTCTGGATCTCTTCGCTAGGAAGTCTGGTCTCCATGTTAATCCTAGGAAATCTCTCATTTTCCTGTCCAGAATTTCAGATGATGTTAAGTCCTCTCCCCTCAAGGAGACTAGTTCTGTGTTGGTTCCCGTCCAGTCAAGTACCTAGGGCTGCCTTTAATTCCTGCGAAGCTTGCTGCTCAACATAGCACTCCTATGTTGGATCTTATCAGGAAAGCCCCTTCAGTTATGGAAAGGAAAGATATTATCCTTTGCAGGACGATTAGTGCTTGTTAGATCTGTTCTTCAAGCTTCCTACATCTACTGGTCCGGAATCCATCGGTTACCCAAGTCCAATATCTCAAAATTGGAATCCATTTTTGCTGCCTTCCTTTGGAAAGGATGCGAATCATCTAGATTCCTTCGTCCTCTTAGTTGGGTTGTGTTTGCCTCCCCAAAAAAGAAGGGGTTTTGGGCCTCAGATGTATCAAAGATGTCAATTGTGCGGGAACTTTAAAGTTGATCTGGAAAGTGGTTTCTAAGAAGAAAAGCATTTTAGTGGATTGTGTCTACTCTTATCTGCTTAAGCAGGATTCCTTTTGGACAATGTGTATTCCCTCCAATACCTCCTGGGTGTAATGCAAGATCTTCTCCATCAGAACCATTGCGACTTGATCTATTTCCTCCTGTATTTGGGACTGCTCCACCACCTTTCTTTGGCTTGATCGTTGACATCCTATGGGAATCCTCTCCAATGTCCTCAGTGCTCGCAGAATCTACAATTCTGGGCTCCCTAGGCATGCTATGGTTGTAGACATCTTATCTTCAGGATCTTGGACTCCTCAGGCCCCTTCCTATTCTCAGATTGCCGAAATTTGGAATAGCTTGCCTTCCCTCCCTTCTGCTGGTCAAACAAGAAATGATAGAACTTTTTGGATCCACTCCTTGAATGCGCTCTTTTAGTGCTAAGGCTGCTTGGGATTTAATCAAATCACATGGGAATCCGAAACCTTGGCACAAGCTCATCTGGTTCAAGCATTATAATCCGAGGCAAAGCTTCACGGCCTGGAGAGTTTTCTCGAAATGCCTCCCTACGCAAGCTTTTCTCATCTAGAGAAGGATCCTTGTCTCCCCAGTTTGCTATCTATGTGATTCTAAAACTGAAGACGTTGAGCATATCTTCTTTGCCTGTCATGTCTCCTCTTCTATTTGGAAATTTGTCCTCTCCAACTGCTGGCCGTCAAGAAGAAGAATCCTTCCTTTTCATAGGGAGTGGATATGGATGGATATGACATTCCAAGGGAAGACCATTTGCGACATTGTTGCCAAGCTTGCGGATTGTGCTTCTATTAACCAAATTTGAATGGAGAGAAATCATAGGAAATGGACCTCCAACTCTCGGCCGCTTGGAAGGATTTGGAGCTACATATTCTTTGTTGTTAAAGCTAATATCTCTAAAGTTGCTACCACTTGTTCCCCATCCCCTAGAAATTGTCATATTGTAGCTTCCTGGTAGCTTCCCAGTTCTGTGCTCAGGATCCCAGACTCTTCTTGAGATTTGGGGTTTTTGTCTTGTATTTCTCCCTCCCCTTTTGGGTTCTGTATGCATTTTCTTCTCCTTTGGTGATGAATTACTTGTTCACCCAAAAAAAGACGGCTGCCTTATTATCACAAAACAACTTCATGGGCTGAGTTATTGGAAAACCCAATTCTTAAAGTAACAATTTCAACCACATCACCTCAGATGTTAAGTTATACAGCATTGTACAACATATACTACCAACCTAGGGTCCGAAGCCAAACTACCATTTGGGTGTGTTTTTACAATCTAAGGTTTCACTATGTTTAGAGGGCCCAAAATAGGGTTTCTCAAAAGCTTTGGGACCCAATTTTGGCGACTTAGGCCTCAAGCCTCGCAGTCGAAACCTGCAGCCGAATTCAATCGAAATTCGCAATTACATGAAATATTTCAGCTTCAAGCTAGAAATCTGGCTCAAAACCATATCTTCGAACCTTGACTCTATTATATAACCATCCAATGTTGAATTGATGATTACATGCTCGTGTACCCGTGAACCCGTACCCTGTCAAGGTTAATGGTATAATAACAAAGCACTACAATGCACACATCACCGATGCATAAGAACTTGAATTAGATACAAAACCCTAATTAGATTGCTCAGGGCCCATCCAAAGAGGGGCAATTTCATACTTGCAGACAAATGCTGGGCCCTATCAGAGAGTGAAAACAGAATCTAGGACAAATAGAACAATAATTTCATAAAGAAGGGTTTTCTGAAATTAAGTTTCAGAACAGGAGAGTAACATACGAACAAAATTTGAGCTGCCCTATTTGTACAAAAAAACCATCTTCTTTTACCTATGGACAACACCCTGTTTGCAGCCTTCTCAAACCAGCCACCCATCAACCTGTTCCACTAGCCCAACTAAGCATCCATATCCCACGACATTTAACAATTAAGTACCTAACTCTGACCTGTCAAACCAACCAACAGAAACCCCAAAATTTTGGTTTTAAAATTCCAAAAGTTAAACTTGGCGAAACTGACGGAACCGATGTGGAACCTGATTAGGTTCCCACACTAAAGAGAACCTTTTGAAGCCAAAATGTGCAAATTTTGTCATCCTAGAAGAACTGATACACGACATTTCAAATTGAAAAAGGAAGAATCAAGGGAGATCAACTCCTTTTTTGCAGCCCCAAATATGAATCGTTTAGTTGACATGAATCGTCCAATTATGCAACTCAGTAGATTAATCGTGTGATTCATATACAATAATTCAAGCCCAATAGCAATTCACAGGGTTTTATGAGTTGCGGGGGGGGGAACAGAGGGTTTCACGCCCTCCCCATCCCTATCTCTGTATCTCTGAGGACAGGCCACTACCCACAAGCATTACCTCTATCTATCTATCTATCAATCAATCTATCCATCCATCCATCCATCTATCTATCCACCCATCCATCTATCAACCTATATATATATATATATATATTCCTCTCTGATGAAAATGAGCATGAATGAATACTTCTGCATAAATGGACTGACTGGTGAATAACAGTCATATCACTCCAGTCTTAAACACAAAATCCTAAAATCCTGCGGAGGGATGTAAACAACCAAATATCACACATGATTAACACAAACATCATTATGTTTGCTACCACATTACGTTTTCTAGGCACATAGGCAAACCTGTCATAGGATCAGGCATCAATTCCTTCACACCTTACAGGCATCAATTCCTTCACACCTTACAGGCATCAATTTCTTCACACCTCACCCTTTGCCTTTTAGAAATTCTCTCTTCTAGTCTCTTATATGCGGAAGTACAAAAAATAAAAAAATCTCCCTTGGTAGTGTTCTATTGGCGCACGTGGATTCTAGAAGTTGACACTTTTACTGCATGGATATTCTAAATCACATCAAAATCAGAAGCAGTGAATGTTAAAATTCGCATTGAGATATACTGCACTTGAAAGGAGGAAGTCTGCAAAGGGCCAAATCCAGTATTGCCAGGTAGAGCAGTAAATTGGACCAGTTAGCCCAACAACAGCAAGAGCTCCAACTTTGTACTTGGCAACCTCGTTAGATCTCATTTTTCCACAAGCAGAAGAATGAGACAGAAAGTGGTTCGCAGACAAAGCAAAATGCAAAGAAGAAAATTACAGCTTACCCCAGCCGAAATCGCAAATAGTTCCCGTCTCGAAGGGAGACATACGAAAGACAGGACACTTCACAAATAAAATACTTTCATCCATAATACCATTGCTATAGAATTTATGTTTTATGGACATTGGTCAAAATATTTAAATTTTGGAAAATGAGGGACCCCCGATCATGGTCACATAAAATGTGAGAGACCCCAGATGCAATTCACCCAAAAGGAAATGATCTACAGTATAAAAAGCTATTACCATACAAGAACACACTCATAGTTCAAGGATATAATTATTGGAAAAGAAGAGTAACTTAAAACTCTGATGGCCTTCCTAATACATCAGTTTATCATCCCAGGCTAATATCTTTAAACTACTAATCCCAAATTTAGCAAACCTTCTTAACCCCATGGGACTAGCTATGAATGCTCTCCCTTTTGTTCTTCTCTGGAAGGTGGGGTTATGGTGTGGAGAGATGAGGAAAAGGAGAGAAGGGAGGAGGTGCAGAACATTTGTCATTTCTAGTTGTCAAAGCGACCCAATCACCCAAGGCGGTGGGGTGCCCAAGCGCTTAGGTGACAAGGCGTCAGCCTAGGCGTTGCCTAAGTGACCAAGGCACCAAAGTGTTATTTTTTTATTTCCCCTCTTTTCTAACCTTATTTAATATGCTACATATACCTCATATCATAAGAAATCAACATTACGCCACATCAAGTCATCAAAAATCAGCATTAAGCCACATAAAAAATCAGTCAGCATTTAGTCAAATAGAATCAACATATAGAGATATTTTGCTCTATAAAAAGTTTGACTGGTCAAATGATCTCATTTTTACATGAGACATTTTGTGTTAGGTAGAACACAAAACCAGCTTCCCAACAAATCCAAGATTGCTTAAATTGGAGTTGTATTGACAAAATTATGTTCTGGTCAAACTTATTTTAAGGTGTGTGAAAGGTGTCAAAAATCACCTAAATGGAAATAAAGTTATGGACATCAAAACAAAAGATTATTTTACCCACTTCCGATTTTCAGCAATGTCCTACTATGATGAAATTTAAGGAATTTTCAGATTAAAAAAAAAAACCCCCACATCTGAAAGTTGAAAATTGCACTTACAAACAAAAACTAAGTTTTTGTTCTTGAACTAGGGGGACGCCTTTTTATCCTTTTGAGATTTGATTTTTAAATTACTTTTATTGAATTCAAAAAGGGGGTGTTAGCTTAATATGAAAATCTTAAGTAAATGAAATAAAAAAGCATAAATAAGGGTTAGATCAAGTGCCATACTAGCTAGACAAAGTACCAAACTAGCGAGACCAACGCCTTACACTAAGGCGACAGTCACTTTGAACCCCCTACAAAACCGCCTGCACGCCAAGGTGGCACCTAGTTGACGCCTTGACAACTACTAAATTGAGTCAATAAGTGTCAGACCAAGTGCCAGACTAGCCAGACCAACGCCTTATACCAAGGTAACAGTCGCCTTGACCCTTACAAAACCGCATGGATGCCTAGGCGTTGCCTCAACAACTATTAAATTGAAGTGGTGGGGCCTGAAAGGTACTTGAGCATACTCAAGAAGTAGAAATTAAATCGCAGATTGTGTCCATAAAGTAAAAATGGCATACCAGTGCACAAGGCTCCTGCATGTGCAAGGCCAGGGGGTGTGGGCGAAAACTATGCAGCCTTACCCGATAATGTCGAGAGGCTATTTCAACCAGTTGACCACTAGGTCGCAACATTCGTACCTTACCGTTGGACCAAGCGCACCCCTTATTGGGTCCATACAATATGGGGGGAAATTGAAAAGGAGTTGCTCTTCTTGAAACATAAAATTCTATTTAGCCTATATTTATTAGAATAAAAATTTGGACTATTGTACATCCACACTTTAGATATGTTTTGACTGGCCTACTACTATGTTCTTGATTGACACACCCACACCCATATAAAGTATAAGTAACTAATTCACCTAACATACGAAAAAGTAGGGGAAAGAAAACATTTAGAGGACCACATACTTACGGTGGGGTAATGCTATCAGCCCACTGGCGAAGCCAATCTGCGGAAATCCAAAAGTATGGATCCTCAAGAGAATTAACAGCAGCTTCGGAAAGAATTGATTTTACTTCTAGTCTCCGTTCCGTGATCTTCTCCACCTCCTTTTCCTTCTTTAGCTTATACTGGTGGCAAGCATCAACAAATGATGAATTTAACTTATTTATCTCTTCAGCAATATGCAAGGGAAGAGTATTATCATCGCTTTTGGAAACCAGCTTTCCATCTATTTCAACCTCAATGGTGCTATATCTTGTGCAAGGTTTGTCACCGGCCTTCTTACTACTTCTACGGTTATACATCAGCATGTAAGCATCAGCTGATGAAAATGTCTCTGTATGGCAAACAATATTCAAATCTGACGGTTGCATCTGATCATCACTTGAGTGATTTCCATTCACAGCAGAATCAGCAGATCTATAACAAGACAGGGGCACCAACGGCTCAACCCCAAGAAGTTTAGCAGTTGAACTTGAGGATCCTTCTCCAAATGGGTGATCACCTAATTTTAAAACATGCTCATCATCAAATTCCCACCACTGATCCATATGTTCATCCCTAATATGTGCCACATAATGGCCACTATTAACAGCTGTACCCTTGTGAATCAATACCGCTGACAAGTCATATACTAGATCCGACTGAGATGGTTCAGACAATCTCCGTCCCATATCCAGTTTTCTAGGAAAACTAAATACAGATGTTATCTTTTTCTTGGTTGTGGTCTGCAGAAGAAAATGAACAAAAATTAGTTCAATGAAAGCTTAAAAGTCATACCATGAGGGGATAGCAAAAATCTACTTCTGAAAAGCAAAAAAAAAAAAAACCCTCCCAATGGATTTTTTCCCTTCCCTTTCCAAATAGTTATACCAACAAGAATAAAGGGATGAAAGTAGGAAAGTTAATTGAGTCCATCAACCATAATTATCAAGGAGACGAGGCGACCAAGCCGATGGAGGATGGTCAAAAATCAAGGCGACACCAACAAGGTGATGCCTAGGCGACCAAGGCGCCAGTCCAGGCTGAGCCGCATTGACGCCTTGCTAACTATGCCATCAACAATCTCAAATAGCCATAATAACATATGGGAACACATACCACATAATTCAACAACACTGCACCCCATAAAACGGCGTTCTAACGTCTTAAATATTTTTCTAGTTATTTTTAGGGTAAATCACCTCTACTTCCTCAAGTTTCTGACAGCATCAGATACCTACTAATGCAGTAGCTCTATCAAGGTAGGACCGGCATGACCCAATCTAGGAACCCAACCGAGACAAACCGGTCCCAAAACTGGCTTTTGGTTCAATTGGGCTTTATAGGAAATAATATTGTATTTTTTTATTATTGGTCAGCTACGTAGGAGATTTGATCCCTCGAAGTTCATTCCCAACAGACCCTCTATTGCCACAAATCGAAACCCACACAATACCTGATTACCTGGTTGTTACAGTATTGCATGGTACTGTTTCAGAGAGGATATTTCAGTTTTCAGGCTGCTCGTTCATGCAATTGTAGACTGTAATCAAGACATTTTAGGGTTAACTACCTAATCCCAAAACTTTGGCTTGATTTGAATTTGGTGTGAAGAACTCCATCCACCAAAAAATCGAGAGAGGTTGCTGCTGAGATATTATTCTTATCATGGGGAAGAACTGCCCTTCCTCTTTTTACCATTAAACCCATATTTTATTTTCAAGTAAGCCCCTCATCTCTTAAGTTGTATGTAATTATTTCAATCCCCCTTTGAATCCTCACGTCGTATTTTTACTTTTAAGTAAATTACTATTCTGCCCTTGCTTTGTTTACGTTTCCTAACAGGGTTCTGAACTTCATGAAAACTACAGAATCGCCATCAACCCTATTATTTGAGTTGTTTATCATTTGCGCAGGCCCATAGCGACCCATAATCAAGGTTTTTTAGAGCATATGGTTGCATCAATTGGCAACAAGACAAGACAAAATTCGTCCTCCATACCCTAACCATGGTTGCCAATAGTAAGGTTATTTAACAGCTCAAGTCCCATGAGGAAAACCTAGCATACTATGCTCATCTCACAATTCACTGTGGGCCTGGGTGATCACACTAATGTTCCTAACCTTCAGATTATCATGTGATTTCCGCAGGCTTCTATTGATCCACTAACACAGTTATCAAGGAGTTTAGGTGCCTTGGTCAAGTGACTTAGGCTCCGTTTGGTATCGTTCTAAAAAAACGTTTTTGGAGTTTTTTCGTTATATTGGAACGAAAAAACGGAATCTTCTGTTTGGCGCACTTATGGTCAGTTTCTGTTTTTTTGGAACAAAAAGTGAAAAAAAAAACTGAAAAAACGAGATTGGACGGAACTCCAAAATGGAGTTCCGTCTTCCCAGTTTCGTTCCATTTTACCAAAAAAAAAAAAAGTTCCTGATAAAAATCTGAAATTTTGAAACACCATTTTTTCATTTAAAAACTGCATTTTGACACAGAAACTGAAATTTTTGTTTTTTACACGAAACGGTTTCCAGAAACGATACCAAACGGGCTCTTAGTCGCCTAGGCGGTGTCGCATTGCATCTAGGCTCCTTCCAACGCCTTGCTTCACCTACATCCTGTGACAACTATGTAGACCGGTACCTTCGGATAACGGAAAATTCCCATCAAATCTGGGGATTCTTCCAATTCCATCCCTCAGGGGCCCCGCCTCACTCTGCACCACCATATGGGGTTCGCCGACCTTTTGACAATGCTCCCTATGGAGCTGAAAGAGAAGTCAATTAGATATCTTTAATTTCTATGGGGATAATAATCTAGAGCAATACTTAAAATGGATTCACAGACTGGAAACATTCTTCCGATGGAAGAGGTTGACTGAGACCAGAAATCTTTTATTTGTTAAAGCCAAACTGAAGGGTACACTCGAGTCTGATGGATCAAATACCACAAACAAAATCTGACTTGAGGCATCGGGCTGGTAAACCACTTGAGCTGAAATTCAAGATGCCATGACTAGTGATTTTTACCAACTGACCACAAGCAACGCATGCATCTTAAATTCACTAAGCTGAGATAGGACAATATGACCGTGGATGAATATGTGATAAATTTTACCTTTTAGCCACTAGGTCTAATTTTGAGTAAGATGAAAAGATCTTAGTGGCACAGTTTCAGAATGGCTTACACCCTCAAATCATCTGCATTAGTTTCCTGTCGACTGCCTACGATGGAGGACCCCGTATAAGTGTCGTATCAGAAAGAGGACAATCTGAATGGCCATACAGTTAAAAGAGCATTCCAATCACTTTCTCTAAAGGTCATAGTACAAGCAAGCATCATCACCAGAGAAATCATTCAACAAGCCTAAACCGCCCTTATTCTCACCCTTGTGGTTATGGTTCAGTCAAACGTCCTTCAAAGCCAAGGGCTAAAATACATTTTCTAAAACAAAGAACTAATGCCTACAGCTTCGGAAAAGCAACTGAAGAACAACATAGTATATTTGGACGCAGAGCGTGAGCATGAACCCAGTTAGGTCAATGACAATGACAGTGATGGAGAGCAGCAACAGCCTTGCTACGTTCTTCGGCCACTTTTGGCTAGACACAAGGTTTCTAACGAGAATGACTGGCATCAAAACAGTATTTTCCAAACAAGAGAGACACAACAACAATTTATGCGTTATAGTAATCGACAATGGTAGTTGCAACAACATCATTTCTGAAAACATCATTTGCAAGTCGGGTTGAACAAAGAGCCGCATCACAACCCCTATAAAGTTGGCTAGGTGAACAACACCATTCTTTTAAATCAATTATAGGTGTCTGTTCACATATTCTAATGGTGGATTGATCGATGCAGTGCTATGTGACGTTCTACCTCCAAAGGTTTGTCACATCCTCCTTTGGTGACTATTGTTATTTGACAAGGTACAACATTTTGGTTATGAGAACACTTATTGCTTCAAGCACGGTGGCCTAGAGATGAAGCTCCTTGCCTAATGTAATAGCACCGTCGTGGATGGACTGACACAACCGGATTGAAGACCTAAACCAAGGTGAATGGGACCCAAACCCCAAAGGAGTCTGAAAAGGGATTACTTGTTTATTTAGCGGAGGGATACTTGTAATTGTTTATTTATTGTGTTGGGTAGATTACGTAGGAAATAAATTAGTAGTTTCCTAATCTGCTTTATTTTCCTAGTTAAGTATCTTTCTATTTTGAGTTGGATTGTTTTCTTATTTATGCAATGTAACACCATGACAGAAAGAATAGAATGGAATGAGGTTAAGTTTATTTACGGTGGTGAGTGTTTGCATGTTCTGGTGGTCAAGTTGGTCGACGGTTGTTACCCTTCTTTTCTTATCTCTTCCTCATCTCAGGAGAGATCTCTTTCCTTCCCCCAGTCCAAAGTAATCTTCCTTATCCCCCTTCCTATCCTTCCCTTGTTCTGTCCCAACGTCACTTTCAGTCACCACTTCTTGCCTTCAATTTCCCTCACCCCATTCTCTCTCTCTCTCTCTACCAGTTGGGAAATCATGCATCACCCTTGGGAGATTCTGTATGCAAGTCCCCAGTCCTGACTACAACTGGGACTAAGTGTTTCAAACTGAAACTCGAATCTGGGTTCTGTTCTTGTGCTAGAGATGGTTTCAGAATAAAATAATCATTTATATTGTAGCCTATTGGGCCTGCTATCACTTGTATCCGATAGGGTTGTGAGTCAAGAGCTTAATCCTAAATTCACAACTTGATAGGATCTGTTTTGGATTTGTTCTATCGATCGAAGCCTAAATAGGTAGTCATTGGTTGTTTCGTGTCGTGAGGAAGAAGAAGAATTGGTGACAACATATTAATTGTCACCATATCCCCTCCTTTTCCCAAAATACCATTACTTTTTATCTTAGTTCTGTTCCGCTATATTGTTTAGTTGATGCCTAGTTTAACCATATTTTTAAAATATTAATTCTTTCCCTATCACTTCCCTCTTCATCTACCTTAGTAGCCCTTCAAAATCCCGTCTAAATAAAGAACAGCCATCAGCCTCATTGTTTTAGTTGTTTTAACACTTGGGTGGGCCCATAAGCAATCGGAACCAGGGTTTTTAAACCCCAAATTGCATCATTCCTACTCAGGACCGCCCAACAATTAAGCTCAAGCAAACATCAGGATCGTTTCTCCTCTAGCGTTTTGACTCAGATTGTATCCTTGGTCCTTGTCCAAACTCGATGGTACAGCTTAAAACATCTCTTCCGGAAAGCAAGAACGAACAGAGGCTTGGTAAAAACATCACCAAGCTAATCAGCAGAGGACACAAACAAAGTCACAATCAACTTCTTCATGACAGCACTTCTCACAAAATGACAATCAACTTCAATGTCCTCAATTCTCTCATGAAACACTGGATTACTTGCAATCAAGATGGCTGCCTGGTCTTTTCCGGCTGATGACTTCCCCCCCCCCTTTTCTCCTCTGAGGCCAGCCTTCATGGCTCCTCCCCCTGCTAGGGGCCATCCCTCCCATCTCTTCTGGTATCTCCTCCCTCCTCCCTCCTCCCTCCTCTTCCGTCAATCCCCCGCTGGTAAACACTTGGAGCTCTCCTTCCAAGCGCTCTGTCTCCCCCCATGCAGATGGCCTGTCCCTGCATTTTATCCCTCCAACCTTGCTAGGAGAATCCCCTATTGCCAAATGCCCTGAGGGCCTCCTTGATTCTGAAGCTTCCAGATGGTCCACATCCATCATTGTCCATTTTCTGGGAAAGAGACCTCCTTACCACCTAGTCAAAACCTCTCTTTCGAAACAATGGAAACCTGTTGGACCACGACTTCTTCATGTTCAAATTTCTGATGAAGGAGATAAAGTTTGTTGCCTCGAGGGTGGTCCTTGGCTCGTGAGGATAAAACCCATTTTCCTTCGCCCTTGGCATCGCCGGCTACTGCTTAACAATGTGGATTACTCTACCATACCACTTTGGATCACCTTGCCTGGCTTCCCCCTTCAATTCTGGTGCTCGAAAGGCTTGAGTACGGTAGGCTTTGTTCTCGGCAAGCCGCTCTGGTTTGATGCTCGAACTAACCGCAAGGATAGGTTAGCTTACGCTTATAATTGCGTGGAAGTCCCTGCCTCCGATGCCCTCCCTTCCTTTATCACTGTTCATGATGGGGAAGATTTCTACTTCCAACAATCGGCCTGCTATGATTAGCGCCCCCCCAGTGCCTCTGTTGTAAAGTCTTTATGCATGATATTGTCGTCTGCCTCCCGAGGTCTTTGACCAACACTCCTAAAGATGAGATCCCAATTCTCGATGGCCCTTCCTTTTAGCGTGACCATTTGTTATGTCGGCCTCTAACCGACAGCCTTTCCTCCCTCCTCTGATGAGAGGTCAAAGGCTCAATAGGCGATGGAATCTTCCGCATCCCCCCGCCTCTAATGTTGCTCAGCTACCGACAGTCCCTGTCAATCCTTTAGCCGACGGACAAAATCATTTCTCGATGCTGCAGTCAAATCAGGATGATTTAGACCCTTTGCCTCGACCTGTCACTGTCGATATCCCTTCTCTTGCACACCTCAGGAAGCTCCCTCTGCCATCGATAGCTCATCGGGCTCTTCAAACGAAGATTCCTCTGGCGATGACTCCTCAAGCTCTGCATCCTTCTCTAATGATGGATCCTCTTGAGTCTAAGTCCTCTGAAGAAGCTTCCCCAAAAATCCCAAAACTTGAGTCTAAGTCAAGTTATTTTCATAGGAGTATTGATGCAGTAGTGCTATCATGGCTGAACTAGCATGACCTAAGGTGGAAACCTGGGCCATGATGAACCAATCCCAAAACTGGCTTTGAGCCCGATGGGGGTTGGTAGGAAATAATATTATAAAGTTAACTTTCGCTCTTTCCGACAGATTTGGGAATTCGTCTGCCTTGATGTTTTAAGCAAAGCCTCTAGGTCTACCTCTTGTTGTATCTCCTCCCCAAGGAACATGCATATTGTTGTCTCCTGGGGCGTTTTCCTTCTCTAATCTCACCCCCCGCGCCCCCTAAGAGTTCTTCCCCTATTCCGTATTATTCTTTTCTTTGCCATCCGGGGTTCTCTTTGTTCCCCTTTTGGTAATGAATTTTCATTCACCCCAAAATAATTTTATTATTAATTAGCTAACCAAGTGATTTGATCCCATGAAGTTCATTCCAAACAGACTCTCCCTTACTGCAAATCTAAATCCAAACCATACCTGGTTGTTACAGTATATCATGGTACTATTTTAGAGAGGGTATTCCAATTTCCAGGCTGCTAGTTCATGGGATTGTGGACCGGAATCAAGAGGCTTTAGGGTTAACTACCAAATCCCAAAACCTTGGCTTGATTGGAAATTTGTGTGAAGAACTTCATCCATTGAAATCATGGGAAGTTGCTTCTTGGATACTGTTCCTATAGCAAGGAAGAAGAAGAAGAACAATTCTTATTACCCTTAAAGTCATATTATTTTATTTATAAATAAGCCCCTCCTCTCTTGAGTTGCATTTAATTATTTCAATGCTTCTTTGGGATCCTCACATCATCCTTTCCTTCCCCCCCCCCCCAAAGTAAATTACTAATCTACACCTACTTTCATTACAACAACAAAAAAATACTCAGCCTTATTCCAACTAAATGGGGTCAACTACATAGATCCTATTTCTCCAATCAACTCTATTCAAAGCCATACAAGATTCCAATCCTAAGCTATACATCTCCTTCCTCACCAATTCTTCTATGATTATTGTAGGCCTACCTCTAGCTCTATTAGCTCCTTCAATTTGCAATAAATCACTTCTCCATACTGGAGCATACAAAGGCTTCCGTTGCACATGTCCATGCCACCGTAGATGAGTTTCTCGCAACTTATCATGAATAGGGAAAATGCCCAGATTTACACTAATTTGTTCATTTTTTTACCTTTTCTAGTTTTACCACTCGTCCATCGCAACATCTTCACTTCTGCCACATTAAGTTTATTTAAATGTTTTTTTCTTTACTGCCCAACATTCAGCCCCATACATCATTGGGTCATATAACAATTCTATACAATTTACCTTTGAGTTTTAAAGAAATGCGTCAATCACATACTCTTAGATTCCGCTATCATACTCCCCCCTTAGACCCCCGAATTGGGGTTTTCCCCTTGGAGTTTTCGGAATATGTGGGGGAGCTGACCAATGATGGCAAGCTGCCAGATACAGATCTTGATATGATGATATCTATCCGATCTGGTACGATAACATTTCGCCAAAGCTATGCCCACCCTAGTTCGCCTTTAAGCCAACCCTGTACTTACTCCTCTTGCCTCTGATTTCGCTCCTTCGACTGCTTTTACGGCTGATTGTGGTTCATGAACATCAACCATTGCATCCACCTATGCTTCTGTTTACCACTCGGATGCTTTTTTGCCTCTCGATCCCTTTTTTTCTTTATCTTTATCTGCATCTAGATTTTTGTCTGGAACTCGAAGGCATGTTGCTAGGCAAGGTGGTGTTTGTGAAAGACCTAGTAAAATACCAAAGCCGTGGTGCATAAAGTGCATGAAGTCAGAACAACGAACAATCTTAGACAGGTTTCGTCCCTGTTTGGGAACACCTTCTTACTTAGTCACTTGCGGGATTAGGATAAGAGAGCAGCAAGTCATTTCTGAAAGAACTCGCACCCTTATCTTAAAAAAAAAAAAAAAGGATATATGTTCCGTGAATAGCCAGGGCATTGAGGAATATCCAGAAAGGCATTTCGGGAATCGGTCTGATTCTATCTCTGTCCGTTTCGTTTGAAGAAAGGAAGGATTCCAAAGAATCGATCTTTCTTTTAGTTGTTGAAGCAATCACGATATCTGGGGAATAAGCATCGACTAACTCTGTGCCAACAGCCACGGAAATACAGAGGATGCAAACGTTATCTGGAATGATTGGGCATAAAGCATCTCTGTAGGTGGTTTTAAGTCAGCCGTCAAATCCCAGGGCTCAACCCTGGACAGGCGGTGGAAACTACCAAGCTGGAGTACAGTAGGGGTAGAGGGAATTTCTGGTGAAGCGGTGAAATGCGTAGAAATCGGAAAGAACACCAACGGCGAAGTTTCTAAATAAATAAGGACCACATGAAGATACTTCTTATATGCTCTAAATCTTTCCATTACTCTCTAAGAAAATAAATAGCTTATGTGGTTGACTTTCTTAGCATAAACCAAATTGGTTATCCTAAACATTAGTTTCTTGTCCCAAACGCACCTCAATTACTCTCTCATAAAATTCATAAAATGAATCATGAGTTTAATTCCTCTTTATTACACTTTGACTATCACCTTTTATTTTTATAAATCGGTACCACTATGCTTCTTCTCCATTCATCCGGCATTTTCCTTGTGCCCAAAATCCTATTTAAATAATCTAGTTAGCCACAATATTCCACAAACTCCTAGACTCTTCCAAACCTCTATTGGGATACCATCTAAACCTACTATCTTACCTATTTTCATCATTTTCAATGCTTCTAATTTCCATATATATATATATATATATATTTGTAATTCCTTGATGGTTATCACAACCTTCTAAAATACCAGTATTTTCTTCATTTAGTAAACTATAGAAATGCTTAGTCCGCCTCTATTCAATCTCCACATCATTCATTAAAATACTACCATCCTCTCACTTTTAATACATCTAAATGGTTACCTTGACCCCCTTCCTTAATGCCTAACTTGTTATAGAAATCCTAATATTTTGTAGCCCTTGCTTTCCCTATTACCTTCTTAACTTTGTTTCTCCTGAATTTGTAACTTTTGAAATACTCATCTTTTGTCCTTTGCCAAGTATTAAAACTAGATTTCTTAGCCTTAATTGTTGTTTGAACTTCCTCACCCCACCACCAAGTCTCCCTAAATGAGTGTCGTATTCCTTTAGATACACCTAAAAATCCTTATAGCAGTATTTCTAATACAAGCAGCCCTCTTGTTCCACATTATGTTAGTATCACCATCTAAATTCCACTTACCATGTGATACTTTTATGAGTAAATATCTTCAAGCTTTCACCCTTTTAAGTTCCACCATCTTATCATAGGACAACTAATCTCACACCTCTTAAAATTCATTTAAAAAACATATCTAGGATCATGAATCTATGTAGCATAGCTAAGCTCTCCCCTAGTATAATCTTACAATCTTTACATGATAACCTATCAGCTCATCTAGTTAGAAAGAAGTCTATTTGGATACTATGTTGTCCACTTTTGAAATGAGACACTTTTCTATCTTTTTGAAACATGAGTTTACAATTGATAAATTGTAGGCAACCGCAAAATCCAAAACTGAAATCCCCTCCTCATTTCGATCTCCAAAACCAAATCCTCCATGAATTCTTTCATAACCTCTATTATCCTTTCCAACATGCCCATTTAGATCTCCTCCTATTATAATTTTTTTCATTTTGAATAATTCCTTGGATTAAAACATCCATATGTTCCCAAAAAAAAATTCATTAGTGCTTTGATCTAATCCTATTTGTGGTGCATAAGCACTAATTACATTAATTATCACCCTTCTTAATATAAATTTGATGGATATTATCCGATCACTACTTTTATCATTAACTAAATCTTTATCTACTATTACTTCCCTTCCATTTTTTTTTTTGTATCTCCATTATACCAAAGTTTATAATCATCTAAAGCCTTAGCTTTTTTACCCTTCCACTCCGTCTCTTGTATACAAGCTATGCTAATACTTCTTTTCATTACATCTACTAATTCTAGACTCTTTCCCATTAGTGTTCATGTTCCAAGATGCTAACCTAATCCTTCTCTCTTGGGCTAGCTTTTTCACTCATCCATCGTGCAAAAAAACTTTGCCTACTCGTCACTGCACTCAGGTCATAATGCAGCATGTTGCTCCTAGGGAACACCGTAGCATAAGGTTTATGTGACATAACCCTTGTTTTTATCCAACAGGATCCATGCAAAAAGTGACTGGCAAATTTTTTACAGCACCAGTTGCCTACCTGACGCACAAAAACAATAGAAAGTTGAACTACCAAAACAAGAGAGAGTCCACGGCAATCATACGCGAACAACAAATAGAATGGAACAGCAAATAGCTAGAACTGACAAATAGGTGGACATTAAATAGAACCAGTAAATGTACAAATTGTAAAACATATGAAACAATCAATATTACATGCATCAAATATACAAAACCGAGAACACAAAAAAATAGATGAACCGGCTAATAGATGAACAAGAAAAACGATGAAACATTAAGTAGTAGCAAGAAATCATATAGGAGGAGAAGGAGTTCTCCCTTCAGCCGAAGAAGAACAAGAATTATTTTCTTCTCTTGGAGGAAAAACTTCTTGCCCTTCACAGTTCTATGGAAATTAACAATGTCGGAAAGCGACAAAAGCGATGCAATGATTGCTGGGGCTTATCTACCCACGCTTTCTTTACCTATCCTAATAGCGTTTCAAACTGGCGAACTTCAAGAAAACTACAGAATTACCATCAACCCTAGTATTAAAATCATTTGTTACTTGGGTGGGACACGTAACCAAGGTTTTTCAGAACCTATGGTTGCATCACCTACCTTGTTTTCATGAGATTTCATATACCTCCTTTCTGCCGCCATTAAAACACGCAATTAATTATGCATCGGAGTAAAAACAGTCCCATCTACAGACTACAGCCAAGATGAAATTCAATTTGATTTACCAGTACTTGCGAACAACATCTTCAGCAACAGCGTTGGTGCAATTGTTGGGATCAATCACCATATTACACAAGCTATCATTGCACCACACCCTGGTCTGAAAAATACTATTACGGCGCCAATCGTCCTCCTCAGGAATCTTCTGTGTAATCAAAAGAGGATAGATCACATATAACGGTTGAGGCTCACCATCATTAATCTCATTAGGCTCACAATCACATTCAGCCTCCAGATTTACTATTCTGTTTTTGGTTGCTCTTCTGGGAGATAGGGTATAAAATTGTCTTTGTCAATGTATGTTAACCGGTTACGACATTGCTTAGCTCTATACCCGTACCCCTTGCATGAGAAACATTGAATGGCCTCTTTTGGAAATATTGAGTTCCTGTCATAACTGTGCCGAGGTGGGGAGTAAGGTCTGTCTGAATCACGTCAATGTAGAGAGTACGGCCAGCTAGGTTGTGACGACGGCAAAAATGAAACACTAGCATGAGGTATGTTGATTGACTTTTCATGTGGGAATGGTTGTGGCTTAATAGAACTAGAACCCCTAGGAAAAGCATCTGTAAATGGCCTCCGATTGTATAAGCGTTTCAGACTTTCTTCAACCTGATATGTTGCTTGTACGGCATCTTCCATTATGGGCAGTCGGCTAGATGCAAGGGCAACACCAAGTTGAGGGTGCAAACCATTGCTACCAATACTTCTTTATCTCACTCAAAATCAAAACGAGTGGTCAAATAATAAAATCTAGCAACATATTCTTCAACGGTCAAATTCTCCTGTTTCAACTGTGCAAACCTGAGATGGATGCGTTGCTTGTAATCAAAAGGCAAGAATCTCCAGTTCATGACTTGATGCATTTCAGCCCAAGTAGTGACTAAACCAATGCCTCGGGTTCAATTCTGTTGTTGTTGTTTGACCCACCAGACTCGAGTCGTGCCTTTCAGTTTGGCCTCTGCAAATAGGATCTTTCGGGCCACAGTCAACCCATACCATCTAAAGAACGTCTCTAAGCTATGAATCCAATCAAGGTACAGTTCTGGAATGTTATCTCCATAAAAATCAAGGACATTCAATTTTGCTACTCTTTCTGCTCCATCATCATATCTACCAATGGGGGAGGTGGTGGTGGTGGTGGCGGTATATGATGTGGTAGTGATGGTGGTGGTGGTGGTACTGACAGATCCTATGGAGTGGTGTTGGAAGAATCCCCAGATTGAATGGGAGTCTTTCCTCTATTTGCTGCTACCAAACAGTCAATAGAAGCTTGCATAGATTCCATCATTGTCTTGAAGTGACAATGGTAGTGAGAGCATCAATTTTTGCATCAGTTTCTCCCTTATAAAAGTTCAGCTATTGAACAACTTCACTATTGGTTACCATGGTGGAGAGAGGCAAGATTACATTCAAATATGATGACAAAATAGTAAATAAATGAGGTTTAAAGAGCAATGGCAGAATGGTAAATAACTCTTTTTTTTTTGCAGAGATGGCAGAATTGTAAATAGAGAGCTTCAATGAGAAGACAAAGTGTTAACCATCCATCGTATAAGTGAAGGGTAAGATTGGAAATTAGAAGTTAAATAAGAAACTAGGCATAGTGTAAAAGGGAAAAACGAAATTTGGAAGGGCAGAATAGAAAAACAAAACTTTATTTGACTCAAAAGAGGAGTCATAGGAGTAGAATAGGATTACCGACAAAAGGGAGATTCCTTTTAGGAGATGGAAACCAGCAGCGGTAGTAAACTTCGACCAAGAGAGAGGACCGCAATGGGGCTTCGCAGGTATGTGCTCCTTTCTCTCTCTTCTTGACTTCTCTTCTTCTTCCTCTTCTGCTGCGTCTTCTTCTCCTTTTCTCTTTCTTCTTCGTTTGGCCTTTCTACTCTTCATTTCCTTCTTCTTCTGTTTTCTGTTCTGCCTCTTCTTCGTCTGTTTTTTTTATTTTCTTCTCTCCTTTTTCTTCTCTTTTTCTTCTTCTTTTTTCCCTTTTCTACGCTGCTTTTTTTCTTCTCCTCTTTCTTTCTTTCTTTGTTGTCAAAATCCTATAAAAGTGGTTCAATCGCAGGAACTTGGGAGAGAGAGGACGGTGAGACAGGGGGGGATCGATTCTTCTTCTCTCTCTCTCTCTCTCTCTCTCTCTCTCTCTCTCTCTCTCTCTTGGGAATCGCAGGGAGGGAAAAAGGAGGGATCAGGGCTGTTCTCAGTCTCGGTAGAGCCGAAATAGAGAATGGGGAAGGGAATAGGGAGAAGAAGGGAGTTGCGTTGGAGGTGGAAGGGCTACTGTGGGAGATGAAGGGAGTTGCATTTCAGTAGAGCAAGGGATCCTTCAGCTCTGATACCAAATTGATGGAAGGCCTTAGGGGAGAGAGGGGAAACCAGAATTGCAGGGGAAGGGGAAGCACACGTTCTCACAAAGCACCAATTCAACTAATTCAAAATAAATTCACTCTAAGTTGTCCATCGGTTACAACCTATATATAGGAAAATAGAGACATGAAATTAGAAACTATTTAGTAATATCCAACCTAAACTAGGAAACAAACATAAAAGGAAACTAGTGCAAGGAAGAAGTCCTAACTCCTACGTTCACGTAAAACATGAAATAAAAGGCTACTAGGAAACTACTACTTAGTTCCAACCCTTGTTGGACCAAAACCCTGGGCTGGACCGGTTCCTCTTGGCTCTTGGATTCCAAAACCGGTCATGCTGGTCCAACCAGGTAAGTGCAGCCTTATCTGCATCACAACTATACATACAACTTACCTTTATCCCCCCCGCCAAAAAAAAAGGGGTGGGGAAAAGGGAGTAAGTAAATGCCATGCAGTTACTTGTTCAAGGAAGTATTTTCCTTTCTTTGAGACTTGGATCAGCTAACTCATTACCTGACCAACTAGCCAAGGAAGGATTAACAGGGATAGTCTACATGTGGTTTACAAGCCATTATGTGATCTCCTTTTTATTTTCTTTGCTCCTGCCGGGGCCCGTTAATGCTTGTTACAGAGCCCTGGTCTGTTGCTATTGCACCAAATTCTGATTCTGTTCTCAATAAAATCCCCTTTGTTATCAAAAAAAAAAAACATTGATTCTTTCTCTAATATTTTCTTACAGAAATTTCTTTCTAACACGATTATTCAATCAATCCACTTTTCAGGGGGATAAGGCCATATTTAGCTAGGTGAGAGTTCTGCAGCAACTCTCTTCCTTAGTCTCCAACTACATCACGCATCGAATTCCACAAAGTTAAAGAATATATAGATCAAATATAATCTCAGTTTGATTGAATTCTACAGAGATTAGGAGAAATAACAAATATTGCCAAAAAAAAAAAAGGTTGAAGAGAATGGTAACCATATGGAATGTATACCTCAGAAATAGATAAAGTACCTTAGGAAGAAAAACACAACGTTTCAGCTGAAAATTAAGAACATCGGGTAGTGTTCGCAGCTTAATGCAACGGGTAGCATCAACTCTTGTGCCACAAGATTCACAAAAATATTGATTGTCACCCCGTAATTCTTCCACACTAAGGTAATCATTTAAACTGTCATCCAGATTTTTTAATCCCCTAATATTTAACTCAAGCTCATAAAAGTCTTCCATCTTTGATGATGCTTCAGAATCTTTTCCACAGATTGAGCACCTACAGAAAAATTGTGCAAACAGACATGATTTATCAATTTACAGTTAACTGTGTACTGGAGAAAAAGAAAAAATGGATGTTCCAAACATCCAATAAGAAACCATATCTTTGAAGGGGGTTGAATCATTTTGACTAGTCTTTAGGTGGTTGGATGTACTTGCAAGAGAGTGTCAAATTGAGAACTTTTGCTCCACGGTAAAGAGTAAAAGAGCCACTTGGCACCTCAAGAAGGGTTGGAGCTGAACTAATTTGCTGGCATTAGTTAAATAAACATCAATTCCACTTATTGTGCTCTCTGAGTAATACTTTCTTTTATCCCCAAAACATCATTTCCATCCGGGTCTTGTTATGGAAAATCCACCACATGGAATGATGTAGATCGAGCTGCTGAGACAAAGACCCAGTTCTGGTTCAGTTTTGTTCCATCGAACCAGCTGTCTTTGGGCCAGATTTTTTGTCCTGTTTCAGAAGCCCTTGGTTGGTTATTATGTCAGTTATGATTCCTAGTTAGCAGCCAATAGATTGGGGTGTATATCAGCCGGTCGGACAGAAGCACAACACCCACCATAGAACAATCATTAGAAGATGCGTTGCCCCGAACCAAACATGAACACTCATGAAACTGAGAGTGCACCCAGTGTAGGCTTGTGTAGCCTGTGCGGAGAAAGCTCTTCGAGCCAAGCTTTCTCACCGATCATGCATATAGAGCCAAGAAATGGCATTGGGACAACCTTTGCAGTGTGCAAGAATTCCATACCAAGTATGACCCAGAAGTCATCCATAGGTGCAGCCTTCTAGAAGCCTCCAATTTTGTCCATTGATTTTCTTCAACAAGGCAACATTCTGTATTTAGTCCATACTTGGCCAACAAGAACCAAATTCAGCAAAGGAGAAGATTTGTTTCTATTTTAATTCTTTCTTGGGCAGCAAGTGCCCAAGAAAGAAGCTTCCATTGATCTCTGCAACAGTTATCTAATTAGTTATTCGTTTCCCATTTTGGGTCTTCTTGTTAGACAAATAATTAAGTAGTTAGTTTAGTTTCTATTTTTATGTCTTTCTTGATTCAAGCATAGTAATTTAGTAACTAGTTTGTTTCATACTTAACTAGTTTGTTTCATACTTAGTGGTCTCTATTTTTCAGTTCTTGTTTCTTAAAATATGACTTTCTATTTGTAAATAAGGCCCTCCATCTATTGTAAATTTTAACCAAGATTTTGTTAACGGAATTGAAAAGTTTCTTCATGGGCTAAGAGAGTCAAATTGAGGGTGAGAGTCCTGAACTGACACCATACTTTTCCCCTTTCTCCCCTTCCAACACATTCTGTATTCCCCCTTATTTCTTTATTTTCCATTGAAGGTTGTTATTCAGTTTCAAAGTTCTGTTACTGCTATTGGTACAAAGGCGGTGACAGCAGTGGACGCCATTTTTCTGAACAGCCATCGACTTCACTTATCTTTCAGACCCTGCAGCTTCTGAAGCTCATGTTTTGCTTATCAAACACCTCCAGGACTACACTTGATCCACAGTAGGTGCCCATCAAAGGTTTCATCCTCCTGTCTTGGAAATCACCCAAAATCTGCCCTAATTCAAGAATTCCCAGATTTGAGGTTCAGTCCACCAATCAGGTCCAGCATTAGGGACATTATTGGGAGTAACAAAAGCCCCACTCAACCAGTCTCACAGACTATTCTGAGGCCAGCTCAGTAAGTTATCAGATTTTTCTACTTTTGGCCTAATTTCGAGAACTTATCTAGTTATCTCTGCAACCTGAATTTTACCTGAGCTACCATATGAAGGTGTTATTAGCATCTATATATCCAACCTTCCACCAACATTACAGCCCTATTTGGATCTTGGTTTGTCAGTAACAAGATTTCCCTCCTAAACCTAAATTTCCCAGATCTCTGAATTGACTAAATATGGCTGAGATCTGATCCTAAATTCTGTGAGTTGTTGGAGATTGTTATAACTTGGGATTGACTACCTCTGTAATCAGTCTTACAGCATGGCAGTTCCAATGGGGTGCAAAATTTGTGGACAGGTAGAACCAAAGGTCCCTGGTGCACATGTCAAATTTCAGCCCAATCCGAGTTGACCAAATGTCAACACAAACCACTAAAAAATCCATAACTATGAAGAGTGTACAGAGAACTAAGAGGCATTGCATGGATATACATGGGAGGGTAAATGACTAAGTTTGATGCTAAATTTAATTTGTGGCAAATTGAGATCTTGACCTGCCCCTACCTATCCAACTGTCGGAATTGGCTACATCATCCTAGAAGTAGGAGCATTTGCTGGCAGGTGCGACTTTGGATGATCACCCACCTGGGTGATTGATGCAGATTCACATTACAGAAGAAGATATGAAAGGAAGAAGGGTCCAGCCAAGAAGGCCCAATCGACCCCCACTTAGACCACTTGAGTGGCTAAGTCATTATTTAGAAATAAGGGCCCATTGGGCCCATCGATTAGGAGGTTATTTAATTAGTTTTTTTAAATTAATTAGAGGCCCATTGGGCCTATCGATTTATGTCCCCTTAATGGGTATTAGTGAAGTGGTATGTCCAGTCCAAGTTGTAATAGGACTCTATGTCTCCACATAGGGTTAGTCCTAGTCTTAGTATGACTGTAATTAGGAAGGTCCTGCCCCCTTTAAATAGGGGAGCTTATTGTACAATTATTTTCAGATTTGAATAAAGAGAATATTGCAGTCAACTGTTAGAACAGCCGAGATAGTTGTGGGTGAGAAGCCCTGGTCGAGACATCCACTCCTCCCCGACTTTATCTTGTTCCTTCTTTGTTTTATTCTTGCATTTGATCATCTTCATTGCCTGTTTATTGCTGCTATTGAGACTCTATCAGATCTACCCAGAAATTACAGAAGAACAGAACCGATCAGCCTAGAATCTGGATTTTTGAAGACCTGCGATTCTCTCTTGTTCCTCAGTCTGAAGTCTGGTTAAAGAAGGAATGTTGGAAGTTGTTCCAAAGTTCTAAAGGTTCAGTCGATCCTTTTCTTGGGGTTATTCAAACAATCAGCTGCTGATCTTGAAGGTTCTTCTCAGTTTGTCTCTCTCCTAGGGCTGAAATCAAGAATCTTCATATCTTCAATTCCAACCGTCAGAATTTTATCAGACTTACAGGTTTTTGTTGCCTTCAAGGAACCTCCATTCGACCAGGAGTACAGCTCCATTGGAGCTACACACAGCCAGCCGCACCTCTCTCACTCCCTCCCAATCGCAGGTTTCTCTCTCCTCTCTTTTGGGACAGTTTTGGGCAGGGTTTTGATTCTGTTTTCAGGTTATACTTTTGGGTACTGTTGCTTGTTGTTTCTTTGTTATTCTTCTGGTTTTTCTATCAGCTACTCCTAAAGCTGTTGTGGGAAAGTTGCTTGGGTGCTTGGGGTTATCATTGTGGGAGTTGGTCACTTGCTACCCACCCCTGCATTAGTGACCCAATGGTTATCTTTATGAAATTAAGATTGTCCAATTGTGCAAATCAGACCTCAGAATACTTTATATTGATTCTATGGACACTGAGATTTTTATTTTTGGTTTAATGTACTGGGGCTTCCTTTATAAGCCCATATTTGAGGTCTTAATTCTGTACACGGAATTAAGTATATAGATAAGATTTTGTATGTTCCATTTGCTGTTAAGCAAGTTAGTTTAGTCTAGAAAGAATCATTTTTAGTAAAGTGTTTTATGTCTTATCATTAGTAAGTTTATGTTGTTTGGAGTCTTCTATAGCAAGTATCTGATCATTTTAAGTTGGTTTTTGCTTAGGTAACTTGAAAGGATAGTTGTTTATTTGGATTGAGATTCCTAGTCGGTTAATTGGTTATCATAAATAGGGTTACAGGAATTTTTTAAATTTTGCAATAGAAAATTAGTTTGATTTATTTAATATTGAGGTTGTTGCCTCTCTCTCTCTCTCTCTCTCTCTCTCTCTCTCCAGCATAGAGCATTCTCTTCCTTCGATATTAAAAGAAAACCTACCATCATCAGATCCTCTGATTGATCTACATTATTTAGCATCAGACTATCAGAGCCTAAACTGGCCGTGGACACTTTTATATTTAAGACTAGAGTATGCTTTCCTAATAGAAGAACTATTGTTCAACTCATAGATGAAGGGCAAAGCCAGAAGTTCATACTATTGTTCAACTCATAGATGAAGCGCGACGCCAGAAGTTCATTTCGCAGCTTGTGGTAGATGTTGGCTAAAACCTATGAGATTATCAATGAATCTAACACTGATGTTTCCATTGAATTTTCAGTTTCTTCTTACTTTGATGGCCCTAGATGTCACATGTTTCCTTCTTCCAAACATGCCATCGTAGTTGGACAATCATAGACGAAAGAATGGAAGATTGTCCTTAGATCGTGAAGGAAACTCACGTGTGTAAAAGCCCTCCCTTCAATTACACATGTCTTGAAAGGGTTGCAACGTAATAGCTCCTCAAATCCGGTTAAAGCAACACCAATAGCGCAGCCATTCGATTGACGATGTAGTTGGAGAAACACTACTTGGCCTTGTTCATAAGAAGTTCGAGACGGTAGATTTCTTCGTCTTCCACTGTTCCTGGACGCTCCTAAGTGGACTGTTGCTGAGTTTTGAGAAGCCATGGATTGCCATCAAAAAGTGTTCAGTGATGCTCCCGCTCTACAAAACTCGAATACGTGTTTTTTCAAACAGAGGGAATTGATGCAATAAGAATGCCCAATTGGACCGATCGGTCCTCAAAAGACTTTATTTTGGACCACGGTTAGGTTTTATGGATCATAAGCTTCTTTTTTTTTTAGTTTATTGATGTAATGAGCATCTTTGATAAGCCATTGTCGGAGTCTTAATTTTGTGAGCGGGATTAAGTTTACAGATAAGATTGTGTATGTCCCATGTGCTGTTAAGTAAATTAATTTAGTCTAGGAAGAATCCTTAATAGTTAAGTACTCTGTCTTATTGTCAGTCAGTAGTTTATGTTGTTTGGAGTCTTCTATAGCAAGTATTTGATCATTTTAAGTTAATTTTTGTTTCGGTAACTCGAAGGGATAGTTGTTTATTTGGTTTGAAAGTCAGTTTATTTGGTTTTCATAAATAAGGTTGTAGTCCTACACGAATTTATGAAATTTTGAAATGGAAAATTAGTTTGATTTAGCTAATATTGAGGTTGTTGCATCTCTTTCTTTCCCTTCTCTCTCCTCTCCCTCTTCCCCACACTTCACCGTTCCCTCATCCTTGTGATTCCCTTTATTCCTTATCCTTGCAGCTCCATTGCTAGTACTCTCTTTCATTCTATCCTAACCAAAAAAAAAGCCACCACCAGCCAATCCTCTGATCGATCTGCATTATTTTCCCTTTCCAAAGTTAAAAGGATGATATGTGTTCATGCCCAACATTAACTAAAGAGATGTTAAAGTATAAATTGCCACTTTATGGCCATATTGCAATAGGAATAAAAGTCTGATGTGACAGGGAAGTGGTAATTTGTGTCTAGACAGTATTTCAAAGATGACAGGATGGAAGTTTGCATTAACTTCCTAGGATGGTACAGAGGGACCAATTAGGAGATGGAATATGATTTTGATTTCTGATACAACCACTTGTTTGAGATTCGGAAAATGAAGAAAGTTCAAAACTATAAGGTTGTTGCTCCAAAAGTGATATGTTCATGCAGGCAGCTATATTAGATGAGACGTTTATTGTTGCACCATACCTGAAAAGAAGAATGACCCTCTTCCATTTGTTTTCTTTTCTTCTTCTTTTTTTCTTTTTTTAATATTTAATGTGAATTAAGCTACAGCACCATCAGGCAGCAAATATCCAGTCCAGACACAAAAGAAGAGCACAGAGAGAGCACCATTTACACCTCACACTAGCAACAACAGAGCTCAGTGGAATAATTCACCCCTCATGCTGAACATTACAACAGAACATCAATGATCTAAAGATACAGTAAACACCCACCCCAACTAGGAGATACACAAAGCATGCACATTAACAGACCCTAGGTAATTTAATAAAGAAAAAACAATTCACAATGATCAAAGCAGCCCTAAGCTTACCGGGTCACATGAGAGACACTTCCTCGGAAAAGATCTTGAACAATCGTCCTTGCCTTGGAAACATTGGAATGGCTTAGAGACCGTTCAAGCAAAGACAGAAGTAATGTGAGGAACTCATGGCTATCCTGCTGAACACCATTGTCCAACTCCAAGGTCTTAATGAAAGGAGCAGAATCAATAAAAGCCATTTTACTGGAATGTAATTGTGCAAATAGTCGTGCAAGTTGATCTAACACAGGTTGTTGCTTTAAGAGATCTGGTTCAACAGAAAAAATGCCTTCTCTGAATGATGTGTTCATGTACAGGCACTGAAGAATGCTATTAGCATAGCACGTTGCACCAAGATTTGTCAAACCAGCAGGTGATTCAGTGGAAGCACGAAGATCCTTACATGGATCTGGACCAAGAGCAAGAATAACATCTGACATCTTCTGCCATAAACCAGATTTTCTAGCTCCATTAGAAGGTGGAATTAACCCACAAAAGCAGTTCGGGTTGTCCTTTGAGTTTACACGGCAACCTTGACAAGTGGGCTTCCAGGTCATATAGAGTTGACGAATATCATCTTCAGTAATCTCACCTGTGATATGAATTTTCCTACAAACAGGCAGAACCAAAAATATAATATGCAAAACAAATTTGAAAAACTAAGCATAAAAAGAGGAAAAAATCATCCCGTAAAAAGGAGTGGTACCTCAAGATTTCACCCAAATTTCCTTCACTGTCATCAGGCCTGTGTCTTTTATTTTTGCTGCGGGTAGTTGGCCTACTCATTCTATCACCAATTGAACAGCACTATTATACTGTGATGCACATTCCTCATTTGAAATTGAAAAAAGGATGGTTTTGTTATTGCATGTCCATATATGATTGGTGTTTGCAGCAAAGTAGAGTATTGCCAATTAAAATGAGTAACTCATGTTGTGTACAACTCCTAGAAGAAAGAAAAACATCCATACCAGATGAAATATTTGATCAGTAGAACATAAAGCCACACAAACAAAAGAATCTCAATAGAATTTAATAGTAGTGTACACCTTAGGCTCAGAGAGCCTTTTCCTAGTAGCAATATAAAAACATTATAAATAAGCAAATTTGCTTTATATGGAATAAAACTTTTTTACCGGGGGGGCCAAAGGGAATGCACAACTGTCCTTTAAATCAAGGAAAAACCACATCTTAGCCTATTTTAGAAAACAAGAAACAAAATCAATACCACATCAGAGGGCTTAACTTCCTCTCAACTCTTAAACCATGGCTAAACCACTAGAATACTAAAATCTTATAATTGTACTAGATCACAAGAGAAGCAACCGGGGAAGGATATGACAAGGTACAACCAGAAAATGTTAAGACACAACAATAGCATATTATGTGAAAAATTAAAATTACAGCAAATATAGTAATGCAACATAGGTAGAAGACAAATCCATAATGAAGAAATGCCATCCTTGCCCTTAAATCCAGGAAAAAGGCAAAGCGTGAGTTTAGCACCATGCATTCAAAATGGTTATGCTAACCCGCCATCACTGAAGAGTTTCAGCAAACCCTACGTGAGAAGGGACGTTATGTTTCTTCTTTTTAAAAAATATAATAACTTACATGAGAAGGAAACAACACAATAGCTCATTGTTGATTAAAGTTTTTGCTTCTAACATACACCCATGTATCTGGACCAAAAAAATGGAATAATGTTACCACAAAGAACGCTCGGCAACAAAAATTGAACTATACCTTAATGTCAGAATTCATTAAACTGAGGCCGCATGCCATTGTGGGACGATGTAATAGAAAAACATGATCGGATAGTGGAAAATAATACAAAAGGAGCAAGAATAAACTAAGAACTATGCCCCCAGCCATCAATGAACATATATATTATAAGAAAAAATCCCAGAATGACATTGGGAAATTAGGATCCCTAGCTCACACACAAACTTTGACATATGACCAAGCACTCGCTTTCTTAATGTGAGCATGGATTAAAAACCAAGGAGCTTATTTTTCAAGAGACACCCAAGAAATTTTAGGTTGGTTTGCGATCCTTAACCTCAGTTACCTTGGAAATGAACCCAATGCCAAGAAACCAAATGCTTCCTCTAAGAAAATCATTAGATAAAACGGGGAATCAGTAGTTCCCCCACAAATAAAAAACGAGACAGCTACACTTGCAGTGCAAAGCATAAAGCATCACATAAAGAATCTCGAATTTAGAATATTGACAACATGTCCAACTAGGGGTTGGAAAGAAAAATTAACCTTTAAATTCCCAAAGGAAAGAAAGCACTCATATAACTAAATAACCCAGCAAACCTTATTCTTTTTCATACAAGTTAAAAAAGCACTCATATAACTAACTAACCCAGCAAACGCAATGAGAGAATTTTCTATTTCAAGTAGGAATAAAAATAAATAATTAGCAACATCATGGAAGGCAAGAGGAAATATAGGAATTTACAATAAATGACCAACCAAAATGCAATCTCTCCAAGATTTTATCTGGAAACTATTGGGAGAGGAAGGAATGCTAGGAGCCTAGGGCAGAAACACATAAACCAATTGTTGACCTTGAAACGGAAACTATAGAGAAAAAGGAGTGGTCATGAAGCTTACTAAGCTTACATACTTGGCTACTCCCTTTAATGGTGTGAACTATATGAAATTTTAGGTAGCTATTACATTGCCTGGTGTATTTTAACCCATTGAAAATTCACCAAGACTATCGGGCCTCTCTCTCTCTGCGTGTGTGTGTGTGTGTGCGCGCATAAGATAGATAAACAGAGGGTGAGAGAGAGAGAGAGAGAGAGAGAGTTCCACACAAGTTTTAGTTTCCTAAGTGATCGCATATAATAGTATGAAGAGCTTGTTCCTCTAATCGTGGGATCTTCAACTCTTAAACCCTAGATTTTGCGAAAACATTATCAAAGCAAAATAAAATTCAAAGACAATAAAATCATGTACCCCTTTTTGTCCAAAAAAAAAAAAACATAAAAGATAAGTTATCAGACACCCAAACAAAACTTATAGACTAAATGCATCATGATAAGCAATGAGTTTAACTTCTTATCACGTAGCGTAGCGGATTGTTGGAGATGATATGAATTATGATATGAGTTGGGTCAAAAAAGTGTACAAAAGAGACGGATAATCGGTGTATCGAACCTAGATCACCGGAATCGCGATGGGAGAGGGGTTGTGCGGAAGTGGCGGGTAGTGTGATATAGAGAAACGGAGGAGAGATTGTGAGTAGAGTCAAAGGATTTCTAGGGAAAAAAATTTATAACCTACCTCACCAGAATGGCTACCGATAGTAGCGATTCGAAAAGTCCGCAACGGTGCGAGCTTTTCCGACGATTGTTTTCAGGTTTTCATGACCACAAGAAGATGATCGTCGGATCTCAGCAGGTCGTGAATAATCGCCGTATGAAAGTAGCAGAGAGGTCTGAGAGTCGGTTTGGAATGGATATATTGAGAAAGAGAGATGAGAGTTATAGTATTTTCTAATGGTAGTGCTTTGTGGGAGAAATAGAATGTACAGATGATAGTTGTAAAACGCGTCCCATAATCTTCTTTCTCAGCGATATCTCGTTTTCTTATTTATATTTTCTTTTCTTTTTTCTTTTTCGATATATATATATATATATATAAAAGGAAAATGTATATATATATATATATATATATATATATATATAAAAGGAAAATGACAGGTATACTAGCGTAGTATCTAAGAATTAGGAATACTAGCGGCATTTTGACCGTAGGATTTGATCAACATGAATTGAACCATTGGATGGAGAAAAGATAAACAAATTTTCAATAAACAGTTGCAACACCTTTACTCTCTCTCTCTCTCTCTCTCTCTCTCTCTCTCTCCTCATCGGAAAAAATAATTCATTCACCGGATCCAGCCGGATAAAGCAAAGTAGTTGGCACCGCCACTGTTGATGGACCGCAGCCGCTGCCATCTGTAGCTGCCATAGTTGCAGACGCAGCCACTGCCGCTGCCGAGGTCGAAGAAATGCCGCTCCACGGTCTTCCTTCCCCTTTTCCTCACCAGCTCCGACTCCGGCAGCGCTATCTGAATCCCTACTTAGACTTGGAAAAGGGACTACGGTCAATCTCGACATACCCACGGCGGGTTCAGCTACAGACAGTCACTCAATCGCACGCCCCATCCCAATCATACTCCCAACTGCTTCTTGTCACCGAAAATGTGGAACTTGCCGTCGATGCTGCTCATAGGGTATTTTCCAGGAACAAGGGCAAATATTGAGTCTCCACTTCATCTCCGACGCCGATGGACTTTTGAGGTAATGACTCCTCACTCTGCAACTAGATGATCGTGGTGGAGGACGGCGACATCTCTGGCCGTAAAGACAATAGGGATGGCTCTCTGGCGCTCTCCTAAGTGACCTAATTATCTATTCCCATTCACTCCAATATTGTGATGTCACAGTCGCCCCTGGCTGAGATTGGATGCGATCGTAGTTGTCATCGATGGGTCTCATCGTTCCAGCAGTCGGAAGATCCATGTAGTGGAGCTCGCTGCTGAACATTGATCTCATCGTTCCCGCCGTCTCAACCTCTACTTCCGAAGACGGAGTTGGACAGGACCATAACCAAGGTGGTGGTCGGAGGTGGTTCTGACGGATCAAGGTGATGCCCAAGGTCAAGTTTTTCTCCGGTGTAAACTCACCAAATAAGTTCTTCGGTGTCTACGACGGTCACGGTATGATGGCAAAGGATACCGTGGAGCGGCAGTATTGGGCAGGTTCTGTAAGACCTCGCCACGCGCTGCCGGAGTCAGAGCTGGTGAGGATAAGGGGAATGAAGACCGTGGAGCGGCAGTATTGAGTAAGTTTTGCACGACAAAAATTACAAACGGATGAGATCTTTTATCTTTCATCTGACGGCCACTATCCGATAGCATACCTAATTCCTAGGTACTGTGCGAGCATACCTATCCCTCTCCCATATATATATATATATATATATATACTAGTAAACTTGCACGTTTGGTCAAATATTTAGATATTAAATTCAAAATTTTTAGAGTTGTTACATTCAAGTGTTAGTTTCATTATTTAATAACATATATTGCTCCTAAAGGATTAAAGTTGAGACAGTATTAATACCAACCTTACTCGTAGGAGTGGAAGGTGAAAGCAGAGGCAACAAAGAGAGATGGAGAAGGTGGTGTGGGTGTTGGTGGGGATCCAACAAAGATAAATTGAGAGGAAACCTATGCAACAACCTCATTGAGTGACAGGAAAACATTAAATCACATGGCATCTTCCAACAATCTTAATGGGTAGAGTAAGATTGAGAGAGGGAATTTGAGATTGTAATATATGAATAATTATTAATTAATAAAGGATAATACAAATGGAAGTTTTATATACAGGATTCTATAATTCATGGTCTATTATTGGGCAATAACTTCCTGCAATGTTGGAGCTTAGAGGAGTTCGACATAATAGTTGATCGGTTCTAAATTTCCATGTAGACACTAAAGTATATAGATTATAGTTGTTCTTTGATCCAAGACAGATGACCCTATACAAGTTGAGGACTGGATATGTTTTGCTACCATATAAGGAGTTAAGAGGTTGATCTGGACTTCTCTCCAAGGAGGAATTTGAACTCAATATGGTTATTGATTTTCTCTTGTACTGCGATAAATGTACATTCTTACATTAACTCTGTACATTGAGGCCCCTTGCTTTCAGCATTTAATGGTTTGTGCCTACGTACTCACCTGCCTGTCTCTTAGACTGGTTGATGCCACTAAGACATAATCCAATATGTGTCTTAGACATGTTTGCTTATAGAGAACGTAATTGGTCTTTGTAGTCGAGATTGTTACAATCCATTTTGGAATTGAATATTGATGTCCTCATTCTCTGTTCACTGCATTTCTCATCCAGTTATCAAGTCTAAAAGATGCAATGCTTGATTTCTCAACTTTAATGTATAAAGGGATTGAGGAAACTTTATACATGAAAAAAAATATTTCAATTTATTTATGTATGATAAGAGAATGAGTTGATGCGCCTCTTTCCATCTAGCACTTGTGGAAGATATCAACTGATCATTCAAGTACAAAAAAGTATATAAAATTAGTGTTTTTACTCCAAACTCAAAAAGATCAATAATCCAACTAATAATATTTTCATCAAGTTGAGAGGCATGCTCCAAAGTTGCTAGTATCTCTTCACAAATCAAGATTCCCCTATACGCAGTACAAATTATCATAGGATCTCCATATCTAATTGAATATTTTGGACTATTCCCATCGGAGTTTTCAACACAGGAGTTGTCAACCAAATTTAGGTAAGCCCTTGCTTCCCATTTTGAAGTAATCTAAAAATAAAAATTAACTAATGAATAAGAAAATAAGACAAATTTTTATTTCAAATTACATAATGGGAAGGTCTACGGAGGAAGTTTAGATGTTCATTTTGTTTTACCAATATAGAAACTTATTGCATTGAAAACTTTACATAAACAAACTTGAAATTTTTGTCAATTATGTAGAACCTTATCATATTTATTCATGATCTTTGAGAATGCTAAGAGTTTAAAAAATATGATTAATGCAATTATTAAAAACGTTGATAATATGCTACCATAAATATATATTACCACTAACATAATAATTCTTTGTCCATTTATCAATTCTTCAGGAGATCTCATAATAAGAAAAAACCAAATATTGCTACTCCTCTATCCAAATCTTTAGATACAAGAAACACGAAGTTCCTCCCTACATCCAGGAAAATACAAAAATTATAGATGAAAATACATAAAAACTTGTAAATTGGAACTGTAAGAAAAAATAGTCATACTAACTACATCCAGTAACAAGGGCTTTCTTCATAGTGAATCTATTTTCATGAAAAAGAAGAACCTGAGAGACTGATACCACAATTTTCGATCCAACTAAAATTTCCACCACAAATAAACCAGAAGCAGTCAAATTTGGTTTCTAAGCGAATATCTCGATCTATAAATGCTTCAACTATGAATCAATCTGAAAATGCAGGTTTATACACAATAAAGAAAAAGCATGCAAGTACGCAATAATCAAAGAAGAAAGTAAGAAAGCAGTTTCTTTGTGATTTTCAAAGTTATTTTTTAAATACTGAAATAAATAAAAAGCGAAAGAAGAAGTATTAAAGCTCTGGTTCCACCATGAAGAACAAAACAAGAATCTGAAGAGGAAACCCAAAAATACCAGGAAAAAAGGGAAAGCAGTATTTATAGGAGAATAGTAAGAGAGATTATGAGGCTAAAAACCGACGGTTTTGTTGGAAACCTTATGCTTAATGATTATAATTAATTATTACTCCCCTTTCTCCTCCACGTTTAGGGAGAGAGGGAGAAGGAGTTATAGAGAGTTTATTATTAATTTTTATCATCTTCCATTTTGAGGGGTGAGAAGATAAGTGGGTTTTTTTTTTTTTTTTTTTAAAATTATAGAGGTAAATATTGAGAGAGAGAGAGAGAGAGAGAGAGAGATGTATGGAGAAGTAATAGCAAGAATCACTTTCCCCTTTCATTATTATTTTTTCATCTTCCATATTGAGAGGTTTTTTAGTCATTAATTATTATTAGGAATTACTTACCAAAGACAGTGAGAGAATGAGTGGGTTTTTTTTTTATTTTTTTATTTTTAGTATATATCTCTCCATATTTACCTTTTTAATATATCCATAATTGTTCATTCCCTCCCCATTCTCCATAATTCTCTCTATTTCTCTCTATATTCTCTCTCTTTCTCCTCCACGTTTAGAGTGAGAGAGAATTATAGTGAGCTCATTATTAATAATAATAATAATAGAGAATTATAGTGAATTTTAATAATAATAATAATTTATTATTATTATTTATTATAGTGAATTATAAATAATTATAGTGAGTTATATAATTATTATTTGTTTCATCTTCCATTTTGAGGGGTTTTTTTGGTCATTTAGAGAATTTTCCAGTGTTTTTTGGTCATTTGAAATTTTTGTTGGGTAGATGTCAATGGTTTTTTTGTCTTTTTGAAAAAGTATACCAAATAAGGGGAATACGTACTTTTATATAGTTGTATGATATATATGTGAAACAAGGCCGGCTTGGCTCGGGTTTTTTAAAACCACAACTGAACCCAAGGTTTCAAAACTCTAAACCCAGGCCGAACCCAGCCCTACCGGGTTCATGCTTAGGCCAACCCTATCGGACTTAGGTTGGGTCGGGTTGACCCTAGGTGAAACAAGGCTGGCTTGGCTCGAGTTTTTTAAAACCATAACTGAACCCTATGTTTCAAAACTCAAAACCCAGGCCCAACCCAGCCCTATCGGGTTCATGCTTAGGCCCAACCCTATCGGACTTAGGGTAGGGTCGAGTTGACCCTAACTCATCCGACCTTTTTTATTTTTTTATTAATTTTTTTGCTACAAATGTCACCATTTTTTTTTTTTTTTTTTTTTTAAATAGAACTTCATCCACCTCGTGTTAAACTCGTGGGGTTGGGGATATTACAAATCTCCAAAAGCCATCGAGAGGAATTTGGTCACACTGTCGAACACATGCTAGACACGGCCTTCCTGACTAAGGTAGCCGCCATGTGGTTGGATTCCCTAGGAATACGAGTGAACCAACACTCACGGAAGTAGGACGAGATATGCAATATATCTGTCACTAGCGGCTGGATCGGGATTGGAGTGGCATAATTGGTGCCAAGAATGTAGTCGATGGCTTCTTTGTAGTATGATTCAATGATGACATCCTCAGGGGCAAAAGAAAGCACTTTAAGTAGACCCTTCTAATGGCCATACCTTCTCCCTCTAAGATGAAACTAAAAGAGAGAGGCTCCAACACTACAGCGATGACCTTGTAGTTGTGGTCGTGAAACACAAATATGACTCCACTCTTTAACTTAGTCGGGATCTAGGAGGCATCACAATTGAGCTTAACAAAGGGAGGAGCAGGGGTCGTCCAATTGCACTTCTTGGTATCTCAATCCTTATCAATTTTCAAGGAAGGCAGAGAACCTGGCTGGGCTAAATAGAATTCATGGCAAAGCTTACTTGCAGTTTCAATGACCTACCTCGGGTGCCACTTTTGCCTACCAAACACCGCATCATTACGAGCGCGTCATAACATCCAGGCAATGAAGGTACAGAGGCTTACCTACTCCTGCCCAGCCTTCTTACCCGACTGATGAAACTTCCCCCACCCTTCAACCCAATCAACAACAGTGACATCTGAACTCTATGCAAATTTTAAAGATAGTGAAGACCCAAACCATACCACCTTCACAAACAAGCAATGGAACAGGACATGTTTATTAATTATGGGCTAGAATTGCAATGGGGGCAAGGGGCCTCAATCAACAGCATCATCTTCCTCGAACCTTCTTTAGTTGCTAAAGCCTCCGCGCACGCCCTCCACATAAAAGACTTGACTTTGGGCAAGGACTTACATCTCCATATGACCTTCTAGGTTGCAATGGGAATCGATTCCCAATTGCTTGTATGAGATGTCGATGGCTTTGCCAAGGCTTTCCTCTTTTTGATATCACATAGCAGATGATATGAAGATTTAACTAAGAACTTACTGCCTTTAGATGCACCCCAAATCAGTTGATCAGAACCTGGGAAGAGAAGGATATTAATTTTGAGAATCGCTTCACTATCCTGTGGGTTGCACCACCTATGGATCAAGGGATTATTCCATTGCTGATTATCCTATTTTATAATCTCATATACATGCACTAGGTTGCATTTATGATCATGAGGGCCATGTAGTGAAAATCCCGGAAGAGAGGAGACCCATCTGTCGCCCCAAATCCCTACTTGATCACCAATCCCTATTTTCCACAGAAGGCCTTCTTTCAAAACATCCCTTCCTTCAAGGATGCTCCTCCATGCCCACGAAGGCGAGCTCCTAGATCTGGCCACCATAAAACTCGAGTGGGGAAAATACAACCCCTTCATAAAACGAGCCCACGGAGAATCAAATTCCTTCAAAAGCCGCCATGCCACCTTGGAAAGAAGCGCCTTGTTATGTAGAGTGGGGTCGCTCAACCCAATACCCCCATGATCCTTGGATTGATAGAGTCTTTCCCATGATAACCAATGTATCTTTCTCTCCCTTCTTTCCCTCCCCAGAAGATGCTCGCAGCCTCCTTTCGGACTCTATTGTGAATCAATGCTGTAATTTTGAAATGAGAATATGCGAAGTTTGAAAGCGGAAGGAAAACTGATTTCAGTAACGCTTCTCCCCCAGGAAAATTTAGAGGACTCTGGGACCACTAATAAGCACACTGGCCACCTTATCACCTATGGAATGAAAGAGCTTTGTTTTAGAAACACCAAAACCAGTTGGTAGACCCAAATATTTTGAAGGACCCTCTCCGTAAGCAATCTTTAGAATTTTGGAAAACCATCGCTTCAGCTTTGGGGCTGTATTGGGACCGAAGTATAAAGATGATTTATTTAAATTTATTGCTTGCCCACTAGCCCGACAGAAAATATCCATACATTCCCTCATATTATGAACCTCCTGCAATTTAACCTATGTGAATAAGATGCATTTGTTAGCGAATAAAAGGTGGGTTACAGGTTGTGATCGGTTTCAGATTTTGAGACCATGAAGCTGCCCATTCTCTGTAGTCCCCCGCGACAAATAGCTAAGACCTTGGCCACATGAGATAAACAGAGCAGGCGAGAGCGGATCCCCTTGTCAGATCCCTTGAGTAGGCTAAATTGCACATCTCTCTGCGCCATTCACGAGGACTGAATAAGTGACCGAAGTGACACAACCCATCACCATACTGACAAAGAGACCATCAAAACCCAACCGAGAAAGAATACGAGAGAGAAAGGTCTATTCGATTCGATCATATGCCCATTTCATGTCTAATTTCAAAGCCAGTAGCTTCTTCCTTCTTTTTCCTTTTTATGTAGTGAAATGCTTCATGCGTTGTGAATACATTATTAGAGATGAGTCTTCTTGGTATGAAGGCCGATTGGGCATTTGAGATGATCTGAGGCCGAATTGATTGGAGCCGAACAGCTAATATCTTAGAAATGACCTTGTCTGCAACTCCGTATAGGTTGATGGGTCTGTAATCCTTCACTCATTTAGGGCTTTGTTTCTTAGAAATCAAGCATATAAGCGTATTGTTGTAAGATGGGGGGAGGGACCTTGTTTTCAAAAATTCCACCACAAAAGCAAAGAGGTCTACAGAAGTAATATCCCAAACATGTTGGAAAAAGAAAAGGGGGGTACCCGTCAACACCTGGAGCTTTTAATGGCTTCATAACAAAGAGAGCTCTTTTGACTTCCTTTGTATAAGGGACAGAACAAAGAAGCTGATTATCAACAACTGAAACCCCTAGTTGCAAATGTTGTAGAATCAAATCAAGCGCCTCGTCATCAATGCCTTTGGACCTAAATATGCCTCGATAAAATTGATGAACTTCCTCATAGACATCCTGCTCTGAGCTGGTCCATTCTCTCAAGGGAAGCTTCAATTTCAATATGCGAGTTTGTTGTCTCCGTTGGACGGTGAAAGCATGAAAAAATGTCGAGTTTCGATCACCACCCTTTAGCCAATCCACCCGAGACTTCTGTTGCTAAATAATTTCCTTTACATGCTAATGCATCCTCCAACTCCTTACTAACATCATTTTCTTTGCTTTGAGAGGTTGTGTCAAAACAGGCAAGGATTGAAGATTAGGGAGTTTAGCTTTAAGACATCTGGTTTTATCCTGAATTTGTCCTTAATAGCTCTTATTCCAATCTTTGAGAACCCCTTGACAATGATTCAATTTGTTGTGAATAATGGTAGCCGTGGGAGCTTGTTGAGTCTTGGCCCAGGCTTGAGATACTACCCTTTTGCAGTCCAGGTGATGCACCCACATTGCCACAAATTTGAAAGGGCGAGGCCATCTAGTGACTCGACCATTTGTGTCAATTAATATAGGGACATGATCCGAACCAATTGTTGATTTAACAAACACAACAACCTCTGCAAATTTTGTGAGCCAATTGACATTAGCTAGAGCTTGGTCCAGCTGAATTATAATGTTTGCAGATCCATTGCGTTTATTGCTACAAGTGTATAACGGACCGTGAGCACCTAGATTCATGAAACCACATGTTTCGGCCATAGTGTGAAACTGAGATACATCCCGTCCTCCTTTACAATTTCCACCATCCTTTTCCTTATAAGAGAGAAAATAATTGAAATCGCCACAACACATCCATTTCCCTAGTCAGCTCTGACTAATGTGCATTAAGGAGTTCCAAACTTGTTGACGAAAGTTGCGCAACGGATCCCCATTTACGAAAGTGAAGAAAAATTATGCATGATTACTAGTGCTAACATGGCAATCTATAAATCTTAAATTCCCATTCAACACTTTTATGTCAACTTGCTCATTCCATAAAATAGCTAAACCTCCTGCGGTGCCTATCGGAGGTATGGAAAGGCAATTCTTCATTCTCAATTTCTTCAAAAAACCCATCATTTTAATTTAAGAACTCTTTGTCTCCATCATAAAGAAGATATCCGGTTTGTCTTATTTAAAGAGATTTAGTAGAGAATGAACTGTCAGGGGTCTCCCCAATCCCCTACAGTTCCAGCTGATAACTTTCATAATTCCTTATGGGGCTGTTCTCCCCTAGCCTTCATAGGGAAAATCGATAAAAAATCATCTTCATTATAATCAACCTCCATCTGTGATTCCTGCCCAGGCATAGTGGCATTCCGCTGCCTTTTAGATTTGCTCTTACATAGAGCAGGTTCAAGTGTGCTTTGGAGTCGAATTGGTTTAGGGACATGGAGTGATGGGGAGGGTGTCTCGGTTTGGGCTGCAAAGGTGATGGGGTGAGAAGTTTTCACGTGAGCCTGGTGTAGATTAGGAATATTGGGCATGGATTGAGTGGGCTCGAAGCTAGAGAGAGGTTGAGTTTGGGTAGGAGTATCTTGGAGTATGAGGCTATATAATGGGCTGTTGTGTGGCTAGTCGACTAAATGGGCTTTGAAATTGCCCAACAGGTGCCGATGTTGGGCTTGTGGTGTCTGTTGCAGCAGCCCCTGTTAAGGATATAGTGGCAAGGTGAGGTATAAGGGACAACAATATGAGAGGTGGGGAGCCCTTGACTATACTGGCAGAGAAGACTGTAGGGAGCTGGGCCAGTAGGGATGTTAAAGTTTAAGTAGCCGAATTAGAGTGATGATTTGGCAATGATTGGTGATAGGGAATGCTGGCATGGTCATGATATAGGGGCAATAATTAGGTTGGCAAAGAGACGTGCTCAGGGTGTGTGGTACTGCCAGTACGATTGCCATAATGGTTGGGAGGGCAGGTGCATGGCTGTAGTGATCATTGGAGGGTAGTAAGTACACATGGCAAAGGAATGACAGAGGTGTCAGGGTTACTACCTATAAAAATTCCTTCATCTTCTCAGGCAACTTACTGGTAAGAACTCTGTTGGTTGAGATTTGGAGCTACAACAAATCGTTGAGGCATTGACGGGTGGTTCTGGTGCTCCCTGGTGCAGTGAGCATATTCCTCCTCCTCATACGAACCAAATAGTGCGTTCTCCTGTAGCCACTGATCAGGTGCCAAGCCCCTTATGAAAGAGCCCAACCTCCTCAAAATGGTCGGTGAACGGCTTCCTTCTGCAAACTCATAACCATGGATATCCCGTTGAGAAGAAAACACTTCAGGGAGGCGAGACTCTTCATGACCAATAAGTCCATAGATATAGTAGACAAGGGGTAATCGTTTATATTTGACGGCGATATCAACCCAAGTTCCATATCTTCGTCTAGCTGAGAGAGTAGATCGTAGTGGCGTCTGGATATTGAACTATACTCGACACCTCAAGTATTGAACATGAACCCCAAATTGAGTCCCTCTGATAATCGTGGCCTTCCAAGGGGTGCCAATCCTTGTAGCAAGTTGGAAAGCAAAATCCAGAGAGAGGAGATCTAGCAGAACGTCGTGAAAATTGTGCCCAAATTTCAGTTAGGGAGAACTGCCAGGATCCTTCGTCCCTCCATCTTTCCAGAAGCAGGAGGTTACCGGAGACGAACCAAGTACCTTCTTCAAGAACGTTATGCAGATCTGTCGAATGGTGGAAACAAAATAAAACTGATTATCTGCCATAGGAGAGATTTCCACTATTGCGAAGGAATTCCATGCCGTCGGCAAAGCTTCCATCACAGCATGCTTCTTGGATGGTTTACCGGGGAGAATGTACCCAACCAGCGTATTAGACCATGAAACTACTGTAGCGTCCTCTATTGTATCAGCATCTTGAATCACTTCATCCTCTTCATCATCCTGTGGGAAATGATCTCGTGAGACATTTTTTGATTCTCGACCTCGGGCTCGGCCTCTACCTCTGCTACGACCAAGAACCACAATTCAATGGGAATCTAAGAAAATTAGGGTGGAGGAAATGGGGAGAAAAAGGCTCACCAGAGTAGACACAGGCATGGTAACAACACTCAAAGGGGAGGAGTGGCGACACTCACAGAGGAGGAAAAAAATATCGCATTTTCGTCCTGGTCACAAATGTTAAGTCTATACTTACCAAAGGTGGGGTGGACAGATTTTAAGGCTATGGCCATCCCTTGTCCACCCCCAATCCATTAATTTCCAGCAAGTAAGGTTGTCAATTTGGTTATAAGATAGACATTTTAATAACTTATCATCATTATATCTCCCAACTATATCTAAAGTTCATATCAATAGTCAATGCATGACAGGAGACACAAAGACTGTCTATATAAAGAAAATGGGGAAAATAGTTTGGCCATATGGTCGTCTTAGCTCAATAGGTAAAAGAATGTGGCTTGTGTAACACATGATGTGGGTTGAAGTCATAGAGACACATGATGTAGGTTGAAGTCATGCAAACATCTTGTGTAACACATTATGTGGCTTGTGTAACACATGTTGTGGACCTAGGGGAAGGGGAACACTATTACTAAACACAATAATAGATTAGGGTTAAAATCGGGCCGGACCAGCCTAGCCTAGCCTAGCTCTGACTTCGGGTTGCATCGGGTTGACCTTTATAACCGGGTTAGATAGGGTTCGGGCCGTCAGGACCAAACTTACACCCCAACAAAAGAAAGTTGTAAAACCATATTTGACCCAGGAGAGTCAACCACGTCGACTCAAAAATTATCCAAAACTTGGTTAGGAATCTATGAAACTCGTTCAAGTTTTTTATTATTTTTTTATTTTATTTTAAGGAAATGACATAACTCAACCTATGTTTTTCGATGCTTGGCATAAATGTAGACTTGTTGATGAGACAAAAACTCCCCGAGTAAAGGCCTTTTTGTTTTGGCCAACCGAAAACTATTTGTGAACATGAATGGCTGAATAGTTGTGAAGCCTCAATCCAGCATTCCCCTTTCACCATTTTCATGAGAGTTATGGAGTTTAAGACACTAAATATTGTTTCAAATCTTACTTCGTTTCATCATCTCATGGAGAGAAAGATAGAGATTTGTTTAGAAAGTGAAAGAAAAACATGTGCAAGCAATCTCTCCAACTTGAGAAGATCCAACACTAAAATATGTATTAAGCCACATATCTCTCGTCTCTCCTCTGAGACCATAGTTCTTGCTATTTCCGTTCTTCATTGTGTTTGGTATTCGAGTTGGGGTTTCTTGCAACAGAAACAACTGGAAGGAAGAATAAAAAAAAATATATTGAAGATAAAACTTGCTAACCAGTCGCATGCGCTTGATTTCAAGTTTCTCCCCATCGTGAGAGCTTCGAAACCGAAGCTCTGTCTCCTTTCTCCTAATATCTACTCCCACTTTTACCCCATAAGAACAAAAGAACAAAAAAAATCTCCACTCCCACACGTATTATCGATCTACTACTCTATTCATCCATTATTTCCCTTTTTATCCCTTGATACCACCAAAGTCCTTTAAATTAAATCAACAAAAGGACTCTATGTATGTTACGTGCAAGCACTACAGTAGTGGGTGGTTATTGTTAAGAGGGAGTCGTAAGTTATTGTATCTATAATTACTAGTTAGAGTCATGCAGTAATGGGTCACTTAAGTATAGGAGAAGTGAAAGGAGATGGTATGTAATGACTGTATACAACCTATTATTTATTGGTATTTTCGGAATAGGATAAGCATGAATTGGATTTCTTACAATTTCTCTATAGACGAAAGAGGGTCGACGACCTCCTAATTACGCCAAACCTTCCTAAATTATCTCCATTGCTGTATTCTTTGCCTTCTTCACAATATGGAAATGTGGACAGAGCGTGCACGTACCAACTTGGTATCAAAGCCGACGCACGGATGAAAGGGTGGAGAAATTAAAATGTGAGGTAGAGTCTCTCAAAGAAGGCTAACAACAAATCATGAACAAGCTAAATGAGGTGTTGAAAAGGCTTGGATTGTGCACAACAGATCCATAATGTATAGCAGAGACCTCCATCATCCCACCCCTAACCCATGAGGATCGACATAATAATATCATGGGTAGCCGACAAAATGGGTATTTTCACTCCTTCACTCAAAAACTTGTAAAGCTGGGCTTCCCTCGCTTTAATGGGAAGGAGGATACAACAAGCTGAAAGTGTTGTGTGGAGCAATTTTTTCAGTTCCACCAAACCCCAGAGAAGGAACGGGTTGCACTTGCCTCATTTCATTTGGAAGGAGATGCCCAACTCAGGTATCAGCTCGTTCGAAAATAAGGGGGAGACATGACATGGCAACACTTTTGCATGTTACAATCAAAGTAACAAATTAATAAATTGCAAAGGAGAGATAAATAATATTGAAACCAATGGATATATAGAGTCTCTATCTAAATCATTGTTAAAACTAAATTAATTATTATCATTGTAAGGGGATGATAACTAATATTGAAATCACGTAACAAACCCTATTATCAAATTATTCATTTAATTGTCTAACTAATTTTGTACAGTGAATAAGGATATCAATAGAAGTATTGTTATGGATATATTTCTATATTAATGACATCATACTTATTTATTTGCAACCATTTTTTTCCCTCTTTGGGTAAGCAACAATTCCTCATAGAATCATAAATCTTCTCGCTATTATATCAACCTACTAGTGATTTTATTATCGTTTTCTGATCAATTTATAGTTTAAATATCGGTTGATTTAGTGTGATCTAGTTTTCAGACGGTCCCATCATCCTCTAATCCAAAACCGATTTTATAAGGATAGGTTTGGTTGGGTTTGGGTTTTTTGTTTGGTTTCGATCAGTTTTACCAATTTGGCATAAGTTTTGACACCCTAAAGTCAAGGATGTTAATCAAATTCCGAATTTGATTATTCCTCGTATCAAGTAAGGGATGTTGGGATCCGGCCGTATTTGATTTGTTTACATATTGAGTGAGCCATATGTAATGTTGGCATCTAGGGGTGTAAGTTTGGCATTGGTGGGCCGAACCTGCCCTTAGCTAAAACCCAATCTAATCCCGTTACAAGGGTCAACCCGCCGAGCCTGACCTAACCCTGACCAGGGTTAGGCTGGGCATAGGTTGAGACCTAGACTCGTCCTGACCCAATTTTAACCATGATCTATTATTATGTTTAATAATAATGTTCCCCTTCACTTAGGCCCACATCATGTACTATACAAACGTTACACAAGGTGTCTGTATGACTCTAACCCGCATCACGTGGTATGCAAGCCACATACCCTTACCTATTGAGCTAAGACGACCAAATGGTCAAATTATTTCCCCCTTTTTCTTTTCATAGGCTATGTTTGTGTCTCATGTCATGTATTTGTATGAACTTTAGATACAACAACGGACATGAAGAATTAGGCCAAATTTGGCCTTTACAGTTTCTGGAAGATTTGGTGGTGCGAGACGATTAAAATGTCTATCTTACAACTAATTTGACAATCTTGTTTGTTGCAAACTTATGGATTAGAGGTGGACAATGTCTGGCCATAGTCTTAACATCTCTCCACCCCCTTCCCTTTGGTTAGTACATGCTTAACATTTGTGACCCTTTGTAGGAAAAAAAATACAGGACCAACCAAGGTCAACTCGGCCCAACCCTGAGCCTACGTTGAGTTTTGAGGATCTAAGGTTGAGTTGGGGTTTTAAGATGCCCAGCCCAACCCGGCCTTGTTTCACCCATCGACATCAATCGATGCCATTCACCTTGTTCGTTTGGGAGTACACTATCTCCTCTTATTCCCTCATTTATTTGAAACAATCACGAACCCGTTTTCTCCTTTTTTGTTTCTGTCTCGAAAACCCTAAACCCCTCCATCAAACCATTGATCTCTTATGACATTAGCATTGGAGATTTGCCTTACTTGAGCCCCACGTTGCTAGAATCCGCATGTATCAGAGCGTCTTGACCCATTGTAGATAGGGGTGCAACAGGGGCCGGGTTGGGCTGGGTTTCTTAAAACCCTAGCCCAACCCTGAGTCCCCTTAACTGGGCCCAAATCCACCCTAACCCTGACTCAGGGCCGCAAAAATTCAACTTTGGCCCCACCCTTCAGGGTTCAACCCAACCTTTTCCCGCCCTGATTGACCCTCATTTTTCAAGGTCGGGCCAGGATGACCCTGACCCTGACCTTGATTGACCCTAACATTGGTTTGCCATCAAGGGTTGGGTATACTCTGACCATGCAAAATACGAAATAACTTAAAAATAAAAAATATGTATAATAAAGAGGAGATAAAAAATACGAAGTTACAAATTTCTTGGTAAAAAAATGCAAGAGAGATCTTATTTTTTTTTTTGGTAAAAAAAGCAAGAGAGAACGGTGAAAAGATATATTAGGAGTTTTGAGGTATCAATGACTCAATGTCAAACAATATATAAAAAAATAAGTTAAATTCAGGGTTAACATCAGGGTCACAATCAGGGTCAACATCAGGGGTAAAATTCAGTGTCAGGTTTAGGGCAGGTTGGGCGGGCCAAATACATCAACTCTTATCCGCCCTGACCCTGAGTCAGGGTCAGAAATTTCAGGGTTGGGCTGGCCCTCAAGGCCAAAATTTTTGGATTGGTACTTATTCGGGATCAAGGAGAGCCAAGGGCAGGTTTGGACCGTTAGGGCCAAACTTGCACCCCTAATTGTAGAAAAAAAAAATGCAGGACTAGCCAAGGCCAGGGTTGATTTAGGGGCGAGTTTTGGGGATCTAAGATTGAGTTGGGGTTAAACCCGGCCTAACCCGGCCCTGTTTCACCCATCGTCATCTATCGACGCCATTCACCTTGTTCGTTTGAGAGTACAGTGTCCTCTTCTTCCCTCCCTTTGGGTCCTTCAAAAGAGTCACGAACCCGTTTTCTCCTATTCTGTTTCTGTCTCGAAAACCCTAAACCCCTCCATCAAACCATTGGTCTCTTCTGACATTAGCATTGGAGATTTGCCTTTCCTGAGCCCTAATTCGCTGGAATCTACACGTATCAGAGCGTCTTGACCCTTTGCCAACACTGATTCCTGTGTTGGCACCTCGTCCATCAATTGACAATATCGAAATTGAATGCAGGTATCCCTTTGCCAATTTACGTTTTACTACTACAATTGGGATTCGGAAGGTTTTTTGTCATTAGAATTTCAAGAGAAGCTGCGATTGTTATTTGTTCTGTTTAAATATCGTCCTACGTACCCAACTCAGGCCAGGTGCTTTTTCCCATTATGAGTTTTTATTCCTGCGTTGTTTCCTTGATGACTTCCTTTTGTCTGTTTTGAATGCATTTTTTGCTCGAAATTCAATAATGAAAATCCTCGCTGAACACGAACATCAAACTAGGGCTTCACTTAACAGTTTATGGAATTTGTTCACTCACTGCTAGGTGCAGTGAGCGGTCTGATTAGTACATACTTTTTCATTTGAAGCTCAACATTCGAGAGAATTCATACCTGCTGCTTCATCTCTTTATTAGAGCGTTTACACATGTTTAGGGTTTATGATTCTCTTTATTATTATTATTATTATATTTTTTTTTCCTTTTATCTTGGTGGAGTTTCATTTATTATCGAAATTTGGTATTTTAAATGTACTTTAATTGCTCAATAATTATTATTTCCCCCTGTTTTCTTGTTGGTTGAGCTCCGTCTTTTATGTTCTGTTTTTTTTGGTGGGCAGAATATTTGTAATTTCCCTGTTGGTAAACTTCCTGAGTGACAACTGATGGGAAATCGGGCTGCATTTACTTTGAGTTTGCTGTGCTACTAACAGAATGATCTGAGCAAGTTGGCCTGACAAAAGGGGTTGGCTTCTATTTTGATCTCTATCACTTCAGAGTAATTGTAGATTTGTTGATTATATTTGTTTCATCCTCATCTGTGAGTGAATGCGGAAGGCATGACCACAAAGAAATATTCGATTCATTTGGAGATGAGCGGACATGAATAGGCTGTCATTCCGGCCTCGTCCTCTCGACATTCATAAGAAACTTCCAATTGTTAAATCTGTCAAGGAATTTGAAGATGAAGAAACCACAACTTCTACACGCAACTCACAGATACTACGCCTCACCGCAGAGGCTGATAATGAGGTAATGGTTATATTCTCAATTACCTGAGTTAACATCTCGTTTGATGTATTTCTGTTGCAACTGAATATGATTTCTAAATTTGATTCCTTTGCAGTGTACTGATTCTGTATTTGTTTTCTTTATGATTATCAATACTATAATTATGGAGTCATATATTTTCCTGCATTCTGTAGATGAATTTCTGATTTATGTGAGCTAATTATCCTATTTGTCATATATTCAAGACGTGCTCTCTTATGGCAACCTAGCTCTGGTTTCAATTATTTGTCTAGAAAGCCACCCCACTGACTTAAGAACATGATTTTGTATAGAAAATTGATTTTGAAGTTTCATATATTATATAAATTGCATTCCACTCTAACAGAATCTAGCATTTTCTGTAATTTGAGAAACTTTATAATCACTTTAAAACACTTCATATTTGTTGAACTCCCCATTTAGTTGGGATAAGGCCGAGTTGTGTTGTTGCCTATTGTGTTGGCCTCAAATTTACCTGTGAGTCGTAGTAGGTTCATCTATTTCATGGACCCTCCTGTGCCCATTCAAGACTGTCATGTGCAAGGAAGGAAGAACTCTGGAACGGGGGCCTCATCAGGAGTCTCTGATCCCAATATCGAACACGGCCTGAGTTTGGATGTTCACAGCGCCAATGGTAGCCTCTTCATTTTGCTAAATTAGGGTTTCTTAGTCCTAGTTTTGCATCAAAATCACCTAATGGTTGAGGAAATCATTTTCTTTATCCACGAATCCATTCTGCTTAGTAGTAGTTGCCATTTGGCTGAATAAACTTCAACTGCATTGACTTGTAAAATCCCAAATGCAACTCACAAATCACAATAGCATTATGCTATTCCTGTCTCCTAGGATCAAAGAAAATAACTTTCAAACTGAAGAAAAAAAAGAAGAAGAGGCAAATATCTTTCCATGGCATGCTAATAGGAATCTAAGTGTTGGCACTATTGGAATTAGGACTTAGGGCTGGTGATGCAATTCAGAAGAACCAAGGAGGTCAGTAGCAAATAAGGCCTTTGGGCTAGACCAAGAATAGATCAATATGTTTTATTTTGAGTGTCCAATGGATTGTATCCACCATGGGCTTACTATTTTGGGTTTTGTATTTTAATGGGCCAATTCTATTAGACCGAATATGAAGGATTTAAGGGCTATATGGGATAGTGTTATTTCTAGTTTAATAAGTTGTATTCTTATTTAGAAGGGTTTCTAAAAGGATTGGATGGATATGTTACAAGTCAGCCATAATTTTTATTTTGTTAATTTCAATAAGTTTTGTGAAATACTTGGATTGTAAGGGATTCCTCCTTCCATGCATGGGGTTTCCTATTTTTCTTATGTCATTGAAGTTATAAAGAAAATGTAGGGGATGACACTACATTGGATGATATGAGAAATAATTTTGCTTTGAGTTTTTGAGTTCTATGAGAGTGTGCATGGTTCTGTGGATCCAGAACTGCTCTACTGTGGGATGCAGTTGGGGAACCTTGGTGGGATTCCTTCTCCACAGATAGGTGCGAGGCCTAACATATCCTTTAATCCTATATCTTCTTCTTCCATTAACAGGTCATATTTCTTCAATATTTACAGCCTGTGTATACCAACTTGGTCTCGGTCTTCTGTTGGATTTTGATTTATTACTGTTCAGTAATCTTTTGTGGTTTTATTATCAGTTTGCAGATCTCATCTTAGTGCAGAAACCCCTATCAACACCATTAATCACTAGTGTTGGTAGTACCGTGTTTCTTCATGTGGTGTCCTGCACAGCAACTTCCATGGCTTAGTTGCTGTTTGAACAGATCTGCAATACTTGGATATCCTCATTGAATTGTTATATTAACAGGTCAGAGTTGATTCAAAGTGCTAGCTTTACAACTTCATTCACATTGAACGGAAAGCTTCCCACGGAGGGGTGAGAAATTACTAGAACGGATATAAGTATAGCCAATGTATCATGTGTGTGTTGGGGAATCAGCACTTAAGACCCCATTTACCCAAACCAAGGAAGTGGGTCCAACAAAGGTCAAAGAAGACAGACTCCCTCCCTCTCGGAAAAAAAATGTCTTCTATTTCCTCCATTTCCTTGGTGTGGTATGGGCTTCAATTGTAACTAGGCCTTGTGAGTACCTGATCATAGGGGTGTCAAACGGTGCGGTTTTGGTTATTTGGTTTGGTCCCAATTCAGTTTACATTTTGATAAGGTGAAACCAAAACCGCACCGGATAGGAATAAGGTGTAATCAGAATCGTTTTCATCCGGGTTCGGTTTTAGTGGTTTTTAATCGGTTTTGTTATTCGGTTCACAACCAGTTTACATGCAGTTAATAGTGTCGTTTTAGAAAATGGTTTGCATCCTACAACTAGTGTGAATCCTACAAATATTAAATTTCCTAAAGAGTTAAGACAATACACATTTATTTTGCCAAGGACAATATACTTTCTATGTAAAAGACTACACATATGATAACTAATTAACTATGATCCTAGACATTAGAAAATCAAGAAGTGTGATTGTGTGAAAGTGAAGCTCCTTTCTCGGTTAGTACTTTGCTTCCCCCCCTTTTTCGTAGAGACCCATCGAAATTCAAAACACTTTAAGTCCTTAATACTAGGTGCCGGTTGACCATCGGTTTCGAACCGAACTGGAATTATGGCCTATAAAATCAAAACCGAATTAATTTACTACGGTGCAATTCGGTTCGGTTATAACCAGTCGGTTTTGGTTCCGATAAACGGTTTCGGTTATATATTGACACCCTTACCTGATCAGAGGGAGTGCAATGAAATTCGTCCCCACAAACCTTGATCATTCATGCTAGATGTTTTGGTTCATTACTATGTAACATCCATGGGCTATTACATTGTATAATGGGTTCTGATCTTCCAATCTTGAGTCTTGACTAGCCTTGTTGATTATTTTTCTCTAATATGTTGCTTTGATGATACGGAAAATCTTATTAGTTGTAGTACAGATATATTTTGGTAACATGATATGTATGTTGTGTTGTATGATCAACATACTGTAGTTGCTTTATGATGAATTATTATTAGCTTCACTTCAACTGATTAACAATAATTGTTTCTTATAGGTACATCAAATTCCTAGTAAGAAAAGCACTCCTGAAATACCTACTCCTCAGTTTGTCATTGTGGATACATACGAAAGAGATTATTCCCGCACCTTCACCCAGCCAACATCTTATTTACGCGGCAGGGGAGGTTTGTTTCCCCAAATGTTCCTCATCTGTTCATTAGAAGGTTAAAGGTGTTTCTGCAAGTTTAGCTAATACAAATTTCTACCTTTGAGACTTTGCTTTGACAATTTGCAGTTCGGTCTGATCTTGGAGAGTTTGTTGAGTATGATCTGGACAATGTGGATGAGGATTGGCTTAGAGAATTCAACAGTGAAAGGAAGATTCTTTCACCTGAAAAGTAAAGTCATTCTTTTAAGACATTTTTTTATCAACCATAATTTTTCTTTTTCTCTGATATTTCTGCCCTCTAGTAATGCAAAGTATACTCCTTTTTTTTTTTTTTTTTTTTTTCTTGTACTGAGTGAGAAAGTTAATTGGGGGGTTTTTTTTTTCGCAAGGATTTTCTGTCGTTGTTGTTGATATAGCCTGGAACCCATGTTCTGCATGGTTATCTGTGATAATGTAATTATTTTATATTGCATACAAGAGTATAAAGTATATATGATAAAGGAAAATTAGTTAAATAGGTTTGAAACATATCAAGAAACAGAAGTTAATATGTTCAAAGGTGAGACAGGTAAGGATAAAGTAATTTAACATTTTAAAGAATATGTTTGATACATTGACATTCCAATTTGACATTTTATTGATGCAAGTGAATGCTAGAAATGAAATTGACTCAAAGGAGTCTGGGACAATTCCTAGAGGGGTTAAGTGGTTTCCAAATGGTTTTTGAACCAGATAGGTCCGGAAAGTGATTTTTGGGGGTTGTCATTTAAATTTTGAAATCAAAAGTAAAGAAATGCTTCGAAGTACTGTAGAAGGCAGCAAAGGTGAGTGACATAGCGGGAGCCTAGGAAGTGAGAATTTAAAAGGCTCTAGAAGGAAGCCTAGGGAGGTTAAGAACCTTAAGTCAGACATAGACTATTAGAATTGAGAAGAGACCAAAGGGTTAGTGGCAGAAATGTTGCAAATCATTGAAAGGAATTTAACAGAGATAAGATGACAATGAAACTCCTGTCATTGGGGTTGCATGGATTGGATCAATAAGACAAACATACAATCTGGGTGTTAATTCATAATGGATCTTGGATCATTTCTTTAGAAAGTTCTTTCTGAAGTGGACACATTGATGTAGGGAACATGTCCACTTATTGAAAGCCATCTCTCCTGTCGACTTCATAGTCTCATTGAGGGCTGTTGTCTCTCTAGGTAGCAAGAACCTGTATCTCACAGATCGTGGAAGCCAAAGCCAAAAAACTTTCTTTATTCAAATTGTGGGTATGGATGCTTACCGCCTACACATTTAAAGAAATAGAAATCCTCATTTGAAACAGCCAGCCGATAGGATTACAGATTCTAAACATATAATGACTGGATAACATAAAACAAAATAGAAATAGACTCGGAAATCTCCCACTCATGGTAATAGGAGAAATCCTGTTGTGATTAAAAGTATTTAAATAGAGAAGTAAATAAAAGACTGACATGGCTGGGACTTATAGATCCTATCCAGGCCAATAGGATACAGGGAAAGAAAACTAATACTGGTCTTTGAGAGAGACCAGACAACTCTCTAACCGGGGTAAACCAGAACCTGGTTTGGCTGAATCAAAAAGGTCCAGTTCTAGGGAATCTTAGGCTGCTGAATGGGCATGCTTCCCTTCCTCCTGTGTCTGTAGGTGTGCTGGAACCTATTTGCATCATCTCTTCCAGGCTTGAAAGCATTTGCCTTCGTTGAATGTGAAAGAGCCATGTATTTCTCGCAGAGGTCTGGGTTGAGCTGCTTGAAATCATCCGCATGATTCTATGTGCAATCAGTCTTCAAGCATCCCTTCCAGTTGACAAGGAATGAATGATAGTTGCCTCCAATCTGCGTCATAGTGTATATGACTACGTGTTGTAAACTATATCTTCAATATCATCCTTGAGTGGTGTAGCAAATTGAGGAAGCTGAATGGAACGTTCCGTGTGATGTAGATCCACATTATGGGCTGTGCTATCGTAGGAGGAAAGCCCAGCCCAAGTAGCCATCGAACCAGCTCTATAGCTGAGTTCGATCCATGGTTAATAAGGCCCATCGGCCAACCTTAAGTAGCTATTAATTAGTACATGTTAGTTACCTAATTTGTCTAGGTTGCTATTGTTAATTCCTAATGGGAGTACGACTCCTAATTTGATTCCAACTGCTACTATTGTAACTTCAGTCCTCTATTTAAAGGAGGGACTGCTGTAGACACAATTCAGACTTGAATGAATGAAGAATATTGCAGTTTAATTGCTTCTAACAGCTGAGATGGCTGTGGGTGAGATGCCCAGGCTGAGATAGCCATTCCCACCCACATCCCTCTTGATTGTTCTCTTCTTCCCTACTTTATTTTCTGTCCTTTATTATTTTTTTCTGTGAGAGAGGAGTGAGTGAAATACTCTGATTTGTTCAAGACGTACAACCAGAATCGATTCAGTTGAAGGGTAGGGTTCTTGAAGCCCATCGATCTCCATTAACTTCCAATTCTGAGTTCTGATCGGCAAGCCCTTTTAAGGTTTTGTTCTACCTTCCACGATCCACACTTGGAAGCCAGATGAAGTGATCTGCTGCTGTTCTTGAAGAAACCTCTATTCTCTCTGTTTAAAGGTCTGAAATCAAGAAGTCTTGGATCTCCCAAACCAGCCGGCAGAATTCAAAGATAGTTGAGGGTTTTTCAGCACCCTAGGCCCTTCAATCGATCCAGGTTTGAGTCCAATCTGAGCCATCTATCTCCAACTGCAGGTACCCCTTGTTAACCCTAGCCGCATGCCTATTTCTCCCTAGGGTTTTGGTTCCTGTTGCTGGTTCTTGCCACTGATCTGTTCTCTGCTATTACAGGTGTTTATTTATTTAAGGTTCTTTTCTGGTTATTTCCTACTTCTACTGCTGTAATTTATCAAGACTAACTTGAGGGTTAGATCTGATTTGGTTGGACTGTAATTCATTGGGAGTTAGTTGCCTTGTGTGACCTACCTCTGCATTACCGTGTCTCCCTGATCTGAATGGTGACCCACATAAAGAGTTAAACCGACCACATTAAAGAGATCGCTGATAGTCATATATGGTGGCAACTCGTGGACACATGCATTAAGTCCAATCTTCTTTGCACTTTATATGGACCAGTCTTTTGTGGACTCAGTTAGTATTGGTACCAGGAGCAAATCTCTTTGGAGTTATTTGAACCATCTGCTGGGCTGGAACTCGAAAAACAATGGTGACGATCAGACATAGCCTTATTGGTGTTGTTTTATCTTAGCAGGACCATAGAAGTTTCGAAGTTCGGGTGAGGGTCTTTGGTTCCAGCTAGTTTGGGATACTTTAATCTTTCCCTAGATCAGCTTCTACACCTCTTGAAGATACAATTAATCCAAGGAATATAACCTTGGGTAGTATGAAGGGGCACTTCTTTAAGTTCACATATAGCTTTTCAGCTATAAGTACTCACATTACATGCCTCAAATGCTTAAGATGTCCGTCCTCTTTTTTGTTGTAAATTAGTATACCATTAAAGTAAACGACAAGATATTTGCTGATAAAGGATGCAATACCTGAGTCATAACGCGCATGAATGTGCTTGGTGCATTAGTAAGAGCGAAAAGCATGACTTTTTACTCATACAGTCCTTGGTCTTTAATGCGGTCTTCTACGTACTGTCTGGATGGACATGGATCTGGTGTCCACTCTTTAGGGCGATATTTGAGAAGATCTTTGCCCTAGACAACATATTGAGCTTGTCGTCTAATCGAGGGCTTGTAAATCTGTATTTTACGGGGATTTTATTAATCACTTGACTGTCGAAGCACATTGATGCAGTTGGGCATTGGGCTTCTCTTTGATTTAATTCCTATTCCTTTCCTTCTTAGAGCTAGAATCAGTTTGATAGTATTTTAATTTAGATTGGATTTTTATTTTAGTTGCTATGTAGGTTAGTTTCCATTAATTGTTTGATTTTTCCTTTATATTAGTCATGTAATGGATGGAGGAGCTCAGTTTTAGATTTTGAATTGAATGAATCTGAACAATGATGTTTTGGTTGGCAACCATGGCTGCCGATTCCCCTTTATCCCCTCTTTGAATATTTCTCTTTACTTTCCCCTCTGAAATCTCTTCTTTTCTCCTTCCTACCACTCCTATTCTCTGTTGCTGTTATCGGTTCCCTGTTCTGGGCGGTAGATACAGCCCCAGTTTAGAGGATCGACCTCTTTCTCCTTTAAGGTTTCTGGACTGAGAGTTTGGTCGAAAGATCAGTACCAGTAGGCGATACAAACCCAAGAGAAGCACTTCCGAAACTTGGCTTTAGTGTGATAAATCACAACCAGACTGAGATCTGAGTTTTACCGTTGTCAGTTCCAGTTGCAGACTCGAAACTCATCAGATCTGGGCCATTGAGATTTTCAGGTGCTGGATTTATGGAAGACTTGATGCTGCGACTCTTCGCATCCAGTTTCAGGCCAAACTGAGACCTGTCGGCTGAGCTCCATTGAACTGAAGTTACTCCCCTTCGCCTGCCCTGTTTTGTTCCAAGGAAGAAGACCTTATGTCCATTGTGAGCTGTGTATCAAAGGCCTGCAACTACCTCTGGTTTCAGTACCAGAAATTCGATTGAGTCTGAATGCAAGAGCTGCCCTTGAGTCCGCTGGTTTCTGGTTTTCACGACAAGGAGGAGAAGAAGATGGAAGAGTCGTGGGCTGATTAGGGTTTTAAATCCCTGGTTTGACCATAGTGCCCTTCACTTGTTATTCTTCTCTTGTCCTGATTTTATTAGTAATTTCAGAATTCCCCTCCCCTTCTATTTTCTATTGTAGTTTGACCCTATTAATTATTTTCTACTCTTTTAAGTGCTTGAGTGTTCCTGAATTTACAAGATTGCCTCCCAACCATTAGATTGAGATATTTTGTCATTTTTGTGGGCCCTAAGCGATCCGTTTCCAGATTTTTGAAAGCCGGATCCGCATCACACATATGCCATGCCTCAACCTGCTTTGGTGTAAGGAGGATTGTTACGCGCACGGGTTCATACTTTCTTAAATGAAACCTTTTTGTGCAGATAAGCCACTTGCCTTTTCCGCTTGGCATGCTATGTAGGGCTGAGGAGATATGTTGGCTGATCAGGTAACACTGATTCAGGCAGAGTCAAAGGTGTGGAGCAGGTCATCTGGAAGTTCCTCAGGTATAAGGCTGAAAAATCAGATAATAAGTCCTGAATAGGTATAGATTAGTAATATTGAATGGAGAGGTGACTTCCTTTGTAACTAAAGCCAAGGTAAGGCCTTTCCTTGTTGGTTTTAAGGAACCCTTGCTGCTTGGTTCCTCTAGACTACCCATTCTCTAGCTTTCTTTCTTGTTTCTTTACCTGTTCCTGCTGGCTTTCATGGTTTGTTGTGCGTTCTCTGCTGGAACATTTATAGGGTTGAACACAATTTGTTTGCCTTTGAATGATATTTCACCAGACTTCTTTGTTGTAGGAGCCCTATTCCAGAGGAATGGAACACCTTTGGTTGACTCTAACGTGTTACCATTTAGAAGAAACCATGTAGGGTTGTGAATACTTAGATTTGTAAGCTAGCCATATGGCAAAGGTTTTTGTAACTGCATTCACATAGCTGCCTCTATCCACTATTAGGTGTGCAATTCTGGGTCTGCTAGGCATTTGACTGAAGAAAATGCAACGACACTTCCAATCTTCTCCTTATGATTCGTCAACGGCAATGTGTTTGACACTTTTATTTCATAAGTGCCCATATCTTCCTCATCATTCTCAGCTGTGGGTTATTCTTCAATATCGTCCTTTGGTGAGAGTCCTTCATTAAACTCAGTTTCTTCATTAGCTTCAAGACCAGCAACAATAGCATTAGCACTCCTTGATTTATGAGGGTTAAATGTGGTGAAGTCTTATTTTATTGCAGTAATGACATTTCATTTCCAGTTGTAGGAGCCTTTCCTTTATCAACTGATATCTCTCCATATATGTGGTTGGTTAAGTTTGGAGTTGTTGGCCTCCTATACGGCTATACTCCCTGGCTTGATACCAAAAGGTTTAATAGGAATTTTCAATAAATCTTCGGCTTCCAAGGCTGTTTGATAACAATCTTGAATGTCACATACGCTGATCGTACTCATGGTTATTCTAACCTCTGGCCATAACCAAGCCTACATCATGGCATCAGTTCTATGTCACTCTCCTCATCTCCTCTCCACACTAACAATGCACCAAACTTCTCTGTGTATTCAGCCACCGATAAGGTGCCTTGTTGTATTCTATTTAGCTGATCATGAAAGATTGGGGAAGATAGTTTAACTTATCTTTCTTTTCATACCAAGCAATGGGAGCCGTTCCTCGATCTTGCATCCTCCTATTTTGCAGCTTCCGCCTCTTGTTCTCTCAACTAATTTAGTCTTGACTAGTTTCATCTTTTTTGTCTCAATCATGTCGTGCCAGTCGAAGTAATTATCAATAGCATTCAACCAATCAAGAATACCTTTGTGATCAAGCTTTCCACCATACTCCAACTCCCGCTTTACCTGCTGTGTATCATCATTGCGCCTAGGAGGAAAACCATTTTTGTCAAAATAGGACCTCATGTGATCCTCAAATGATGCCAGTGGTGCCAGTGGTGCCTGTGGTGCGGGAGCTCTCTATTGCATCCTGTCGAGAAACTGATGGGTATTCTAAGAAGTGGCTGGTGCTGGAATATCTTCAGCTCGTTGAACTTCTGAATAATTTTTGGTTGTGACACTGTATCCACATGTTGCTCCAGAGAAACCGTATGGTCGGATAATCTGCTGATCAAGTCAGCAAGTTGTCTCATTTTAGGCTTGCAACTCAATAGACAGGATCACAAACTGCTACTTAAAACCAGAACAAAGAAAAATTAATAACTTGAGATCAATAGATCTGATCACTCTGAAACCTTGGTCGAATGACGGTCTAATGGAGTAGAATAAATCACCGAAATTTTGATAGAAATCTGATGGATGGATATTGCTGTGCAGAATATTTTTCTGTAATAGAAAGCGATGCACCAGAAATTTAGGGACTTTAATAACTATCGATCTGAGAGTCAGATTAGAATCGAAGTTGGAATGTATGTTCCCAATGGGATGAGGAACAGACCGTCGTAATTCCAGTCCAATCCAAGGGCTAGATGTCCTTAGGAGTGATCTCCTATTTCCAGCTGGAATGCACCAAAAACAGGGGTGCCGCCAGGTGCTTAAACATCAACCAAGCTTAAAATAAAGAACTCCCATATTTTCCCCAATGATCAGGCTTATGAATCCTTTGGTAATCCCAGAGAAAAATAAAGAGTAAATTAAATAACAAAAGCTGTACTTGCATGCAACCATATGGAAGAAGGAGATATATAATCAGATTTCCTGCCTGACTTGACCAGAATCCCTGCAGTCGACCTCAGAGTCGCATTGCGAGGCTGCCGTCTCTCTCAGTTCCATGTAGCCGAAGTCAAGGCATTCTTTATTCAATAATTGAGGGGGGGGGTTTCTAGAGCCTTACACGTGCTTAACTAGAAAACTAAATATTTGATTCATAATGGTCATAGGAATGACTACTAGCCAATAGGAAACAAGTCTAATAAGAAAAGGAGTTTTAAATAAACAAATCAACATTTTAAAAGGAGTTTAAGACAAATAGAACATTTTGAAAAAACTACCCCATGCTTGCCTGTAGATGTAGACCTAAACAAAGTTCTCGACCAGGTTAAAGATCGAAATTTCAGTTTGAAATCTGGGAATTTTGCCTGCAATGGTGGAAACATTGTTTTTTTTAGAAAGGGAAGAACTCTCTGAGTGAACTCAGAGTTTCAGGGGAGAAGAGAAGAAGTTACACAAAGGGGGGTAAGGAGGAGGTCACACGACCTAGTTTTGCACCATACCCGGCACCATAACATTCAATTCAATTCATTTTCAAATCTGTCCAATTACTTGGGTTACATGCCTTTATATAATAAACTGAAATTAAAACTTGCCTAATAAAATCTAAAATTAAATTAGCAACTCCTAGTTTGCTTCCTAAATTCTAACTAATGAAATTAGAAACAAAATAAAACTTAAATTGGTAACTCCCTAATTTACTATTAACTACCCAAATTAAATGATTGCAAATAATTCCTAAACAAAATAAAATCCTTAAGATCCTAATGAATCCAAAATTCCACTCGGACCCGGTTCATCATGGTTGAGATTGCTCGAAGGGTCAACCCGGTTCAACAACATCAATTCTGCATCAACTCCCCTGATGTTGAGAAAAACTCGTCCACGATTTTTAAAGAATGATAACAATAAAAACCTAAGAACAAGGGTGAAGTGGTCGTCGTTTGTGTCGCGAAAAAAATCCATGATGTGAAGCTTTGGAGGTGCATTCAAGTCCGGAAAATCATGGGGCAGAATGAATTCATGATGGTGAACAAGTGGCACTGCATTGATGTCCTTCATTGCTTGATCCACAATTTCCTCACTTTCTATTGTCATCATCTGTACCATAATAGAACGCCTTCCATTTGTGTTGATGCATCTGGTTCGTCTTCTGGTTGTACTATGAGTATCATTTTCTTTAACTTAACCAATCCATGAAGATCAAATTTTTTACGCATGTGGTAAGCCTGGAGGGTGCACACATTATTATCATGATCAAGAATACCGTCCTGTTGTTCCAACCAGCCTCGACCCAATTTAATGATGCACTGAGGAGAGTCAAACACTTCACAAAAAGCACCATCATAATAAGGAGGAACATAAAATCCAACAAATACATTATACTCCGACTCAAAAATAATTTGACTGGTCTCTGATAATATATCCACCATAGATCTGGAGACAAAATTGTCATCTAGTCGCTCATCAATTAACAATTTAGCTGACTTTCCATTGGGTGACCGCACTCGAAATTTGAACACAAACGAATCCATGGCAATAATAGAAGGCTCAAATAGGAGGAGTGGCAAATTGGTAAATAAACTGAAGTTTATAAAGGCAATGGCACGATTGTAATTATGTAAGGTTGAATTACAAAATCCCAAGAATATGTCACGTATGGGATGGGAGGGGTAAACTTGGAAGTCAGAAATTAATATTAGACAAAAGGAAAAGAATAACGGGAAGGGCAGGTTGGGAAAAAAAAAAGAAATTAAAAAGAAACCCTAGGCGAGAATTTCGAACCAGGTAGGAACTCTTTTTTTTTTTTCTTTCGACCTTGGCTCTTGCTCTCTCTCAATTCTCTGCTGCTTCTTCACTGAAATCCTGCTCTTAATCCCCTAGATTCGTGGTTGCCTAGGCCTGCTGATTCGCTCTAGAACATTATAGTTCAAGAGATTAGACAGAGCTAAAGTGCAGATTTCTGAAACAAGGAATCAGCGGCAGTAGCAGGTTCCACCATGGATGACAGGTGGGTATCCTCTATCAGAGGGATTTCAGCCACCAAAACCATAGGACTTCTGATCGCCAAGGTTAATACATGCTTCGCTCAAAGTTTCAGAATTAATAGAAGGAGTTCAAGAAGGTTTTGATCCAATTGAAGGGCCGTTGGGTTAGTGTAGAACAGAGGAAAATTACAATAGGAAAAGTAAGGAAGAAAAAGAAAGATTTTTTTTTTTGGACAGAACCGTGGAGAGGGTGTGTCGACTAAGATTTTTGGGAAAAAAAAAGGAGGTTGGTGGAGATGGTTAGGGAAAGGGGAGAGTTGGGGGCTACTGTGGGAGGTGAAAGAGAGTTGTGTTTCGGTAGAGTCAAAGGTATCCTTTGGCTCTGATACCACTTGATGGAGGGCCTGTAGAGAAAGGGAAGAAATCCCTGAGTGAACTCAGAGTTGCAGGGGACAAGAGAAGAATAGGGAGGAAAGGGGTCACACGACTTGCACCATACCCGGCACTAAAACCTTCAATTCAATTCATCATTCAAAATCTTTCCAATTACCTAGATTACATGCCTTTATATAATAAACTGAAATTAAAATTTGCCTAATAAAATAAAAAATTAAATTAGCAACTCCTAATTTGCTTCCTAAGTTCTAACTAATGAAATTAGAAACAAAATAAAACTAAAATTGGTAACTCCCTAATTTACTATTAACTACCCAAATTAAAAGATTGCAAATAATTCCCAAACAAAATAAAATCCTAAAGATCCTAATGAATCCAAAATTCCACTTGGACCCAGTTTATCTCGGTTGAGATTGCCCGAAGGGTCAACCCGATTCAACAACATCAATTCTGCATCCGTCTCTCTTAGTTCCATGTAGCCGAAGCCAAGGCATTCTTTATTCAATAAATCGAGGGGGGGTTTCTAGAGCTTTACACGTGCTTAACTAGAAAACTAAATATTTGATTCATAATGGCCATAGGAATGAGTACTAGCCAATAGGAAACAAGTCTAATAAGAAAAGGAGTTTTAAATAAACAAAACAACATTTTAAAAGGAGTTTAAGACAAATGGAACAACTTGAAAAAACTACCCCATGCTTGCCTGTAGGTGTAGCCCTAAACAAAGTTCTCGACCAGGTTCAAGATCGAAATTTCGGTTTGGAAACTTGGGAATTTTGCCTGCAATGGTAGAAACATTGGTTTCGACCCCCAAACTGTTTTTTCTTTTTTTTTTTCGTCTGATTTTTTGTGTATGCCATATTTTTGACATTTCTAACCTATTCAAAGAATTGTCTTCATGATAAAAACACCTAAAGTGATACTTGTAGTGTTGACCCAAGTTTGCTAGTGTACGTTGACTGATGCTGTATTACTACTACATCTATAAGTTACTAACTAAAAATAGAAAATACATGATTAAAAAAAACAAAACATAATGTAAAGGATGCAAAACAAATAATAAAAATTGAAATCATTCTACTATATTTACAAGTACATAGTACAAAAAAATGATATTTGGGGAAAATGGGGTTTTACCTTTTTGCTCTAAGAACCCTTCCTTAGGTAGATTTACTTTGCTTGTGTAAGATTCAAGTGGAGAATGAAAGATTGATGGAGAACTTACAATTGGCTGATTTCCTATGTTTCCCACCTCTTACAGTTGAAATGGGAGGGAGAGAAGTCGATTTTTGCAAAATGAGCTTGTTTCCCATGAAACAATCCCTTTTATAAGGGGCTGGTTAGACCAAAATGGTCAAACCCATCGAGTTGGTTGAAATTTGGGTAGTAATTTGTAAAAATCTGTCGAAATGGATCGAAATTGGGGACTTTTAAAAGTACCTTGGTATATCGTGTTGGGCACTTGCAATATGGTCGAAATGGTCGAAATTTTGAACCGTGTTCCTAAATCAACTTGGAATACTAATAAAACTGACTTGGAATTTATAAATAGTACCCCACTACCTGGTTGTTGTGTTGAACCAGAACACCTTAACTGTGTGAACTCACTGAGTTTCTGGCTCAGTTGTTAACTCACTCAGTTGGTGAATCAGCGAGTTGAGCTTACCTTTCTCCTTCGTTGGTGCTTTTTTAAAGTACCTATCCTGCTGCTGATTTGTAGAACCCTCCACTAATTCAGATAATCATATGACAAAATAAGCCTGTAATACTTGCACCTAACCCAGAAAAGAAACATAACAACAAAATCCTAACTGCAGAATACTGGGTAACTCTCCCTTGAGTAGGTGGAAAATCGGCGACATTCTTCAAAGCAGACAAGGTTGTTTGTTTGGCAGAGACTTTTGTGAGAGGCTTTCGACTAGGCATTTTCTTGGACTCCTTGCTAGTTGACGATGTGTGCAGAATCTTCGGTTGATTAAAAAAATAATCTTGAACATTTCTTAATTTCTTAAAGGAGGAAAAGTGTTTTTATGGTCTTGCATTACTATCAACTTGAATTTATGACGTAAGAAATGGAAGGGAATTACTTTTTTCTACTCAAATAGGGATTAAAAGGGCTTCTGTTCTTTATAAAATTATTTATTAATAACTTCTGTAGTGTAACACCTCTCGTACATATCTAGAATTTTGTATTTATATGTAATGTTTGTTAACAGTTGGGAAAAGGCTTTTTTTTTTTTGATAAATAGGGAGGGGAAGTAGATAACAGCCAGGAGGCTCGAACTTGAGACCTCCTGGTGAGCATGGGCTTTTGTGCACCACAGCTCACCAACTACACAAGCAGTTGTTGTTGGAAAAGGCTTAATGGAGTTGAGTATATAATGTTTGTTAACAAATTGCCTTTTTGAACTGTTCCTTGTGGATCCTTGATATTTGACTTTAACGAGGCAGAGATTTATTGATTCTTGTTTCTTTAGTTTTTCTACACATCTTATATTCTTGATAGATACTCTTGTTGGAACTGAATTGCGGTTGTCTTGATTGATCTATTATTTTTTATTTTGACATCTTCAAGTACCAAAACTTGTTATGTAATTGATATCTGTGCTCATCCTTGCGTTATATAGAGTTATACCCCTTTATGCTGTTTAGAGTTTCTTTGAACATGGTGATTGCCATATTTGTCCAGAGACTCTTCTCCCCTTCTGCCCCCATAAGTAGCAATGATTTTATTGATAGAAAGAGCGAATACAAGAGGCCCTATAAATCAAGAAATTAAAAGAAATTCATCCTTAATCATTCAGTTGGAGGAGCATTTCCGTATCTCCATCTGATCCTGTGAACCTCCTTCCTAGCCAAAAGATCTGGCACTTCATCTGCAGTCCGAGGCTTCCAGCTAAATGGGCAATTAATCTGTGGTGCATTTGCTTATATGCTCCTAGGGATGTCAGCAGATCTCCAAGGTCCCTCTTCATTATATTCCACCCAGGAAATGATAGTAGCCAAATCACCCTGCACCACTATATATGAAAACCTTCTCAACAATCAAACTACCCCACCCCAAGTTATTGAAATGTCTCATAAAAGAAATTATGAAATACTACTTCTGTTTTGCCTGAGATGTAAACTGTTTTGTGAATTGTGTTCTAATGCCTCTTAGTGCAGGTTTGAGGGTCTTCTTTTTAAGTTAGAGGTATTGGATCATAAAGCCCGGGAAAGAGCAGGAATAATAACACCAACTCTTGGTTCGCCCATCCCTGTTGTTCTACATTTGGAAGCTGCATTCGAGGTGAACTTTGATCTCATTATGTGAACTATATTCCAATCTTTATGTGCCAGTTGTTATTTGTTTTCAGCCACCCATTTCTGGTGCATCCATCCCTTTTATCATGCAGCTGGATGCTGAAATGCTTACCATTGAGGTGAGCTATTGTCTAGCATGTTAGCTGAGAATTAAGTTTTCACTATCAGCTGCTATCTGCTTTAAGGGAAAAGACCTATCAGACTAGCATCGTGTGAGGCTGCTTCCAGTTGAATTTGGATCAGAGTTGAGTATTGTGGGCCACCACCTCTTCTGCTCTGATTTTTGTGTGAGGTTGTCTCAACTAGAGTCCTGTGGAACCATTGCATTATTTCCAACTTCTTTCCTTGTCCTTTGTACTACTGTTACAATCTGACAGCGTGACTTGTTTTAGCCTTCTGAATTTTCAGTCCTCATTTGATAGTACAAGGTATTGTACATGAGAAAAGAAGAGAGAAGTGGAGTTTGAATCTACATGGAAGGATGAAACACAGTAACACACCTTCATAGCTAGGACATGACATTCAAGATTATTTTGAAACAATTGCACATCATTGTCAAATCGTCCTCTGGTCAATCTTCATTGATATGGGCAATTGTATTATGCATTTAACATTCAACTCTCAACTGTTCCCAGTGACTTTAACTATGTTCCTGTTGGCATGCGCAGATCATAATTGTAAACAATTATTTTATTTGTGTAAACACGTAGTATTAAGTAACTTTTTTAGCTAACCAAAGTGGGATATATGATGGAAGAAAAGTCTATATTTTTCCATTGGTCACATACTTGTGCCTACTTTCCAAAAATATAGCTGTTCAGTTGATGGTTGTAATATACTAAGGGCAATTATGAAAAAGAAAAAGGGCTTATGCTTGCGATAAGTTGCATAAGCTGACCTCTGAAGGGAAACTGCACCATGCAAAGTTGAGAAGCAAATCAGTTCAGATGCATATGTAGTAGAAGTAGAACTACTTGATGATATATGAGTTGATTAGTTAAAGTTTCAGTTATCTGATTTGTATGATTGGATTTTGATTGTGATTGGCTAACAAAATTGCCTACGATGCCAGGAGTTGTACTTGTAAAGTAAAATATGCTTGTCGGAGTAGAGTTAAAGTAAAAGAAGCTTGTCGTTGTAGAGTTGACTAGTATTGTTGAGTCATAATCTGGTGGCGTGGTAACAATGTGACAAGAGGGTTGATTTCAGAAGAAATGTCAATGTGGTTGGGGACTAATATATATATATATATGTATAAAATATCAGTGGTAGCTGCAAGTCTTCGTGAGCTCCTGTGTTCTTTTCGTTATGCAGGAATTGATACAGGGACATCAATTTGAATTTGGGAGCACTGAACCATTGTGTGTGGTGTTATATGGTTGGCCTCTGTAGTTGCAATTCAAAAGGGAAAGGTGATTTGGGCATCTTCGCTGTCCGTTTAGTTATTGTATAGGATTGACATTTATCTATTTTTCATAGACAGCTCTTGTTCTATTTTTTCGGCCTTATATTTCTTGTGGAAGAGATTCCCTTTAATGTCCAAATACTGTTGGCTGTCTCCTGTGCCTCATATTTAATCAATATTCTTAACAACAACAACAAACTAAGCCTTATCCCAACTTAATGAGGTCGGCTACATGGATCCATACATATTAATAATGGGATCTGACAAATGAAAGATGAAAATGCAATATGAAAAGTGAGGGGTGAAAGATGAAAGATGAAAGATGAAAGTAGCAAAGTAAGAGGACATTTATATCCATGCTTCTAGGCCCCCTTATGTACTGACTTTGTCAGTTTGGCTTCAATTGAGCATAGTTGGCAAGGGATCCACTAAGCACCAAGATGGAAATGGATGTTCAAGGTGACTGGTCTCCATGTTGTTCATGGTGCTAGGCTCAGGGAAGAGGAAGGAGGTTGTAGCAGTGGCCATAACTGCTAAACCTAGGGAAGAGAGCATGTTGCAGCAGCAGGCACACAAGAATAAGAAACAAATCACAGCAGCAGCATCATTTGATGCTTGCCACAGAAATTTGCAGCAGTAGTCTCTGTTTTCATAGGCTGCAATTGGCGAAGGAGGAGGAGGAGAAGAGGAAAAAATAAAAAAGGGTGGAAGTAGGAGCAGTAGCTGCTGTTGCTGCTGGTGGTAGAGTAGGAGGACAAGAGGAAGGGGGATGTGAGATGGGACATACCTGTTTAAACTCTATAATATTGGATTTCTCCATCTTTGAAGGCCTAAAATATGGTAAATACCAAGTTTCAGGGGCTACAAAGTTCATATGGCCACCAAGACCAACTACCGAGTCAGCTGGGGAAAAAATAATGATCTTTCTTTTTTGGATCAGCGACACGAGGGACGAGAGCGAGATCTTAATCCTTGTTCTTTTTGTTGTTATGATCACTTGTTTGAAATGACCTTCACATACCGTATTATTTCTTTCTTCCGTGAGTTCCCCATCACTCCACAGACAATTTTGTACCCACTTCTTGTCTTTCTTTGCATATGACATATTAGTAATCTTTTTGGAAATAGTATACGGGAAATGGCATATCTAGTACATATTTTTACTCAGAACCTGGTTTTTTACATGGTATTTGAATATGGTTATGTTGCTCAGTAGTCACCTTTAATCTTGACATACTATCCTTGACTACCAAACTGAGGCCAAATCTGACTTCGTAGATCTCTCTACAATCTATTTAATTGTGTAAATATTAATGAAACAATACAGGGGAACAACGATGCCTTTATGTTTGGATAGGTTGAATAACTAACAAAAATTTATGCATAAGCCTTTTGATTTTTGGGATGCATTAAACCCATGAGCCGGTTGTAGCAGAGCTAACAATATCTTTTGTACAATCAATGATTGGTAAATATTGACCCAGCATAACTCTGGACAATGTTCTATATACGTGGAGTTGATTGGTATCATATTTTGTCATTTCCAAAACTATTATGATTTTGTAAGATGAAAAATGATTCATAAGGCTTATTAAAGGGACTTCTTGTATGAATATTACATAAGCGTAAGGTTAATCCTGACCCCCAAAAGCTAGTACACAGTTCAGTATAGCACTATCAATTCTTTTATATTAGATACATATTTTTGTTTCTTATATAGCTTACAAGGGGAGGGTTTTTCTATGGTCTTAATATCTGCCATGCTGTAGATTAGGATGAGCCAAATTTTGTGGAAAAGTGGGCCTTAGGGTCTCCTATTCGTGTGTTCAAGTTTTAGGGATAACACAGTTGTTAACTTAGAAAAATATGTCTTTGAAAATCTATTAAAAAAGTCTCTAAAAAATATTTGAGAAAAAATATTGCTGAAAACTCGAGGAAAGATGCTCTATCTTTCCAATGGTCATAATTACCACATCATCCTTAATGTAGAACCAATTCCCAGCTAGATGACTAGGAATTAATTCCAGAACAGGATCACAGGTGCTGCCGGTTGATAGACTGAACAAAAGATATGCCGCAGGTCTTGGACTTGTCTTCTCAGATCTTGCAATGGTAGCAGGTGTTGGGGCTTGTAATCAAGCTTCAAACTAAACTCGAACAGGGCTGGAATCACTCAGGATAGCAGGGAAAATAAAATAGAGAAAAAGAAATAAACAGAAGATAGATGGGAAAGGGGCATAGGTTGGGTCAAGTATCTCACTCTTCATTGAGCATCACACCCACGAGGTCTCTCACCTTACTGCATCTCACAACAATTGGAATAATCCAAGTCATTTTTTTTCATCATCAAATCGTGGGCTGTAGAGCAGCCTTGTTCATTTATTTATAAACTTCAAATTGATTACAAAATTGGGTCCTTCCTTGCATGGAAAGGAAATGAATCCCCTTATAATTAGATATTATCCTATTTGGAAACTAAATACAAATTAAATCAAATCCCTCCGTTTTACAATGACAGAAACTAAATAAATTAGAATTCCTACTTTCTAAAAGTAAAAAACTAAATTTAGAAACTAGCTAGATAATTTCTTCCTAGCTAGGAAATATGAAAATGGAAACTACGTCAATCAAAGATTTCTTAAAATCTTGCAGCTTAAACTCCATGCGAGCTGTCCATGGGGCCCACTAATCAAGAGGGATTCTTTGTCAAGTCTTCTCCACGCAAGCTGTCCTTGGGTTGAACCAATCAAGAACCAAGAACCAAGCCACATCAGAAGGGCTGCCTCCCATAGCAGTTGCATCCCACAACCGGTCTGGACTGGTTTTGGGGCCTTGTTCTTGCGATTTGCATCAATCCTTTCACATGTCACAATTGGGTGGTTATGTACAGGAACCCTTCTTGGTAGGCACCCCCATCCTCTTAGAGCCACAGCTTTGCTTGGATGATGGCTTTTCAATTAGGCTATAGGGTTAGAGGTCGGGAAATAGATGCTGCTTGTGTTTAAGGCTGAGGGATATGCCTCTCATTTATTTTTATTTTCTGAATCGTGTAGTTATAAGTTTTGGCGTGAGCTGAACTGGCCTAGGGATTTGAGAGGTAAGGTTTTTCATTCTTTGGGGCTGTGGACGTAAAGGAATAGAGGGGCATTTGTAGATAACATGAGATCCTTCCCTCTAATTTGTGCTGATGTGGCTTTTTACCTATTTGGTGGGCTATAGGAAGTAAAGAGTTCAGAGTTTTTTTCAGAAAAGTCGTTTCTTGGAAATTGCTTTTCTTTTATTAACAACCGAGGTTGTTTTTTTTTTAGGGATAATGCATGGTTGTTGCTCATTTATATATATATATATATATATATTTATATTTATACAACTTCTTACTTGAATAAAAACAAATTTACTTGTTGCTGATAAAAAAAAATTAATCCGTGAAGGATTCTGACGTTATATTTCTCATGTGCAGTTCTATTGTTCTTGCCTTTTGCCATATTGTTTGCATTTGGTTAATTGTTTGCTGTTATCTTGTTGTGCAGGCTTTGCAATCCCAATCCATACGAAGTACAGTTTTCCAGTCTGTTTATAACTATTGGAAGGCAAAGGTTTGATTATACCCACATATGCACACATGCATGCATATGCTTATTGTATTTATGCACATTTTAGTTAGCATTTATACTGATTAGGGTTCAACTTGCCTCCTTACTCAAGATTCACTCAATATAAGAAAATGAGTTGGTTTTGAGCTTGCAAGGTTCAAGATTTTTGTTAGTTTGCAAAGTTCACGATTTTGGTTTGGACTCTTGTTGAAACTGAAATAATTTGGGGTTCGGCTGAAATTTGACCAACACTTGGTATGCTTCGACGGGTTATTTCGGTGGTCAAATGACCATATTTTGTATAAAACTTTGGGGAAATCCTAATTTATCCTTTCTAAACATATTGTAACCTTAGATTATAAAATACACACCCAAAATATTAGTCTGGATTTGTACCCCAAGTCAGTAGTGTACGTATACCTTGCTGTATATTTTCTCAAACATAGCATATTTTGCACATAATTTAGTATTAGAACACACAAAATTCAGTTGAAACAACTAAAATATGCGTTAAGAATGAAGATAGCTATTTAATATTACCCAATGTCATGGTAAAGTATAAGTATATTAGTGTAACAAATAGTTAAGTACAAGTGTACATCCAATGTTAAAACATCCCTATGAAACTGTTCCTCCAACTCTATGTCAGTACCACGTAGAGCTCCGGGAAGGCTCAAAACTTTTGGAGAAAAAGGATATACCTGGCAAATCGTTGTTGTAGATACATTGTAATAATCCCCAACACTTTATTTAACCAAGAAATGTAGGTGATTTGGCAAAAAATACAAAATATGGTGGTTTTATTTTTCCAGAGTTTTCTCCTCTAACAGGCGAAAACCAGTTGAAAGTCATGAAATGGATCAGAATTTTGTACTGATCGAGTCAAAACCTTGATTTCTTTCGTAATTCAGAAATTCCGGTCATAACCTTGCATTCCTACTGAGTCACACGTAGTTTTGTTTTGTCCTTTGTCCCTAGTCGAAACCAAAATACTTCGTGAAATCTGGATGGTGTTGACTGAGGTTTTGAATTATGTGATTTTGTTACTATAAAGAGATGAGAAGAAAAAGAGAGACCTGCTGTTGTGGAGCAAAGGGAGTCCCAGTCGATTTGATTGGAGCTGCCTTCCTTCGTTCATTAAATAGAATAGTTATTACAAGTTCTATTAGGAATAGGGAAGATTGTTATTACAAGTCCTACTAGGAATAGGAAGGAACAAAATAGCAAAATAACACTAATTGCTAACTTCTAACTTTATTCAGTCCTAATAGGACTAGGACAGTCCTAATAGCACTAGGAAAACCCAAACCCACCGTCCTAATAGGACTAGTAAAACCCAAGGGAGGAGTTTGTGACTTGTGTTAGAATCCTTTCTCTTGATGGACTTCTAACACTCCCCCTCAGGCTGGAGTATACATATAGCAACAGAAAGCTCCTGCTCATGGTTCAAGATCTTGGCGAGTTCTCGCTAATATCTTGTTTTTTCAAAAATGCGAGATGAGATGCATGGCAAGATATAAATCCTCCAAAAATTCGATCGAGATCTCGCTAAATCTTGCCTCTTTTTCTACTTTTTTGAAGAAAAAACACTAAGGAGCAAGGATTTTTGTGCTTTTTCTTGAGGATCTCCATTCCTACACTCATTGAAGCTTAAAGAGTAGAGAACATTACCTCCTCTTCCACGTTTGGAGTTACTTTTCTTATATTTGATGTCTTTTAAATTCTTATGATTATGTTGTGTCATGTGTGGATTGTGGAATAGAGCATACTAGCCTAAGGTCCGAAGAGTCGGAGACTTCTTACATAGGGTAGGAAGTCAAAGTACAATTTCAGGTTTGATTTTTAAAAAACTGATGTTTCCATTATATTTAGAAGGCCTAAAATTGGGCAAATACCAACTTTCAGGGGCTACAAAAACTATATAGCCACCGAGACCAACCACCGAGTCGATCGGGAAAAAATACATGATCTCGGCGAGATCTCTCTTTTCTGGATTAGCGAGATGAGGGGGCGAGAGCGAGATCTTAAACCTTGCTCCTGCTTGGACCAACAGGATCTCCAACAAGCATAGAGAGAACTCCAATCGACCATCATAAAGCCATCAACAACTCCAAAAGCAACAAAACCCCTTCCAAAGATGGCACTTCAATACCAATGAAAGCAGTCCAATAACAACAAACAACACCACCAAAAGCCCTTCCCAAAGAAGGCATTCCAACAAAAGTATAGCATCCAACAACTACATCAAAAGACCTTCCCAAAGAATGCACTCCAATAGAGTTGTAGCACCCAACAGCTACATCAAAATGCCTTCCCAAAGAAGGCACTCCAACAGACTGTAGCTCCCAATAGCTATAAGAAAAGCGCGCATTAGCCTCAAACTGAGATCTCCCCAAACATGTCTTATAGAAAATTCCATGGATAAATAGGCAGCATATGACGCCCAGGGACCAAACAACATCAGGTTGTTGAATATACCAAACAACATCGGATCGCTGAATATACCATCTTGAAAAGATAAAATAGTTCCTGAGGACAAACACGAGCAGATACGTCTTCAAATGAAATAATCTTTAGCAGACAATTTTGAACCGAACAGACAATGACTTTAATCTCCGCATCACGTGTAGTAGTACACATGGATAAATAATTTTCAATAATCACCATCACAAATAATCCCATAAGGCCATAACCAAGAGCACTACTGTAAAATAAGTTCCAATCTCCCCTTGATGGTAGCAAATTTGTACAAATAACTCCAATTACCACGTATGCAAGTACCAATTTTCCAAAAAAAGTACAAATTCCAAATTGAGGTGATCTCGGGCCCACCAAAGTAATAATTTGGCACATATATATGTCAAATGGAAATTCTGTAATTACTTCATATGATCCCCCATTTATGCAAAACCTCAGTCAAAGTACTCAATTGCGTTCAATATGGACCCACTTCAAACAATAGAACTCAATTAAATCAAAGTTGATGGAAAGTTTGTAATTAATCCATCAATCCCAAAGCAATCCCAAACTGAAAGATTGGTAGGCAAGGAAATAAGAGGGTTTAGAATTATTGTGCAAGGGCAGACTTGGAAGCAAATGTAATTAAAGGATAGGTAAAAAATAAAGGGAAGGATGGGGGCAATTTAGGAAAACCTGAACAATAAAAAAATGAAAGATAAACTCTAAATATCTTTCACGCAACCAACGTAAAAAAAGAAAAAGAAAAAGAAAAAGAGGAACTGTCCTCTTGACAGTCATGCAACCAGTGGTCTCTTGATTCACTTTTTGTAAACGAGAACAAGGAAGAAAGGGGCAGAAACCATGGAGTTTTACTAGCAAAAATCAATAACCAAAAACGCAGCAGCAAGATTATCGCAACCCTATTGATGCCACTTGATGATGTTGCAAGTCGCAACTATGGCAGGAAACAACTTCAAAACCCGGAGGTAAGAACTGAATCTGCAAATTGACTTCAGAACAAAATTCCTCAATCCTTGTTGATCAGAAATAGCTGCATAGTAGCAGCAGTAGTAATGAATTTAGGGTCTCCCTTGGAGCAATACCGCAGACAAAGCAAGGGAACCCTCAATCCCAGCAATCGAATAAAACAGCAACAATAAAAATCGTAGAAGATGACCCCAATAAACAAATCAACAAGTCAGTGACGACAACATGACAATATCGAGGATCAGCGAACACCGGTAGCAGTAAATCGATGGTTCAGGAATAAATTTTCAGCACAAAATTAGCAGCAGTAGGGATGTTCTTCATACACTTCATCTTTATTGAAACCCCATTCGAAACCCTAGTTCTTTTTTTAAAAACTAGAGTTTCACCAGTAGCATGAGACCTTGGAATGATTCTCAAACCAGCTACTGATTATGGCTCTGATACGATATAAAGAGACGAGAAGAAAAAGAGGGAGAAAGAGAGACCTGTGATTGTGGAGTCGCAATCGATTGATTGGAGCTGCCCTCCTTCATTCAATAAATAGAATAATTTTTACAAGTCCTATTAGGAATAGGAAAGATAGCTATTATAAGTCTTATTAGGAATAGGAAAGAACAAAATAGAACCATATAGGACACTAATACTAATTGCTAACTTCTAACTGTATTCAGTCCTAATAGATAAATTTTTACAAATCCTATTGGGAATAGGGAAGATGGGTATTATAAGTCCTACTAGGAATAGGAAAGAACAAAATAGGAAACTAAATACTAATTGCTAACTTCTAACTGTATTCAGTCCTTATAGCACTAGGAAAACCGAAACCCACAGTCCTAATAGGACTAGGAAAACCCAAACTTACAGTCCTAATACGAGTAGGAAAACCCAAGGGAGGAGTTTGTGACTTGTGCTAGAATCCTCCTTTCTCTCGATAGACTTCTAACAGTTACCAGGCTCAAGAGTTTTTTATTATTTTTTTAAATATGTAAATATTTTACCATGGTGTGCTTAAAGTTTACTTCTCCCTCCTTTGTTTCTTTTTCCTTTCTAACCATTTCTCTTCTATATGTTGTGTAAGGTTTCTTGTGTGCTCAATTCAGTTTATATGAGTTCAATTCACTGTTTCTGCTGTAGCATTAATTCTCACATGTGCTCTCATGCCTTTTCCTTACAGCGAGAACAGTGGCAAAAGCCTATTTTACGCCGCTTGCAGGTGTGTGCTGTTACTTTCTTATATGCTGACTCTCTTTTATTTTTCTCCCTCCGTATTTTTTAGTTTTGTAATGCACAAGCATGATTTGTGGATTGAAATGCTTAGGATTTCCTGCACCCCTAACTTTGAAGTGTTCTTAGTTTCAGATTTAGGGTAGGGATAAGTACTTTCCAAACTTCAAGGCTTAAGACAATCATGGATGAGTTGTCTACACACATTCTGGATGAGTTCATTTGCCTTTTCTTTTTGCTGATGATATTATTTTTGAGTTTGAATTGTGAGCTGGGATAATTGCTATACAAGAATAATGTAATCATAAGGTTTTTAAGATTGGCAAGACAGAAATAGAATATGTGCAAGTGCAAGTTAAGTAATATATAACTTTAGTAAAAATAGGATTGAAAGTGAATTGCTCTCTCATTTGGAAGCCAAGTTTGGCTGATTCTATGGCAGATGAGCTGGCGAAAGAAGATGCTGCTAGGTCAGAGTGGATCTCAGGGATACCACTGCTTTTTGGTGTATTTATAGAGGTCTTGCTTGAACATTTATAATTGGTTGTTCTGGGACTCTGGATTATCGTTTGGTATCAAATATTACTGTCTGTACTATTTGTTCTTTTTCTTTTCTCATATACAATTTTTTTTTATGTCAGACACCTAAAAAGGAGATAATTTTAGCTACCTGGGTTCAGTTGTGATTTGTAAACAAAGGAGGATTAATTGGGAGATGTTACACAGAATTAAAGTGGGGTGTATGAAGTGGAAAGGTGCTTTTGGAGTGTTGTGTGATCGATGCATTCCACTAAAACTTGAAGGAAAATTATATAGGATAGCTATAAGATCAGCAGTGAGCCAGTGATGTATCGAGCTGAATTTGGGCAGTAAAGAAAGCAGATATATATGAAATTGGTGCAGAAATGATGATGTTGAGGTGGACGAGTAATAAAACTATAAAAGATGAGTAATAAACACTTTGATTAGTAGTATGCTGGTGTAGAGGTAATTTTGGAGTTGTTCCAATACATAGTAAATTGGGAACTAATTGTTTCAGGTGGCATTTTCCTGTGTAATGTAGACCTTTGAGTATGCTGGTGAGGAGTGATATAATTCAGATTAGAGGAGCCAAAAGGGCATGGATTAGGTATGACAACAGATATAGCTTTGAATAGAGCTAAACAGGATCTGTGTAGCTGGCCCCATTTAGTTGTATAGGGCTTAGTTGAAGATTGGCATGTTGGTTTATGAAGTTGGAGTCATTGGTGAGGGTCTACTCTTTGTAATTATGAAATGCAAATGCTTGAAGTATCATAACTCCTACGAGTTTCTCATGAATAGATTTGTGGTTGGGTTTTATTACCATTGGCTTGCTTGCGGCTCCACTTAAAAAATGTTACATCCTGTTTGCTTCAGCTAATATAAATCTGACCTATTCTTCTCTGTGTAGCCCCCCCCACCAGTTAATGATACCAATCCATACAATGTATTCAGACCAAGGGAGAAAGCCCACCGGCTCCACACAAGAAGGGTAGGTGGTTAAATTGGCATTGTTTAGTTTCCTTGTCTAAGTGATGAAGCAGAAGCAAAAATTAAAATCTCATTACCAACCTTTCTGGTCTCGACTGTCAGATGCAAAGGAGGGAAAACAATGTTCAGTCATTTGAAAAGCTTCGTCAGGTAAATGCCATGATCCATTTGTATATGGTATTTTATGCTGTTTGCATGTCTTTATATGAAGTATGAACTCAATGTATGTCAGATCATCTTGGTATATATATAATGTTTTTTACTGCAAGGCTTGAAGCCTTTTTGTTTCCTCATGTTCTTGGAAACTCTTTACTGTGGTCTTTGCCGATTGTTTCTGTTTTCTGCTTTCTTACAAGGACGAGAAGTTACTTGGATCTTCCTGAAAGTATTTCTCTGTTTTTTTTTCCCCTGTGAGATCTATAGCTGTTTGTCTTTTCCAGTGTTCTGCTTAGTTATTTGCCTTATCATTTACCTTCCTCCCCTGATGCGGATTGATTTATGGATCTGGATAATGGTGGGGCTCGCTTAATAGATAGAAGGGTGAAGATTAAGATCTGAGAAGAACCTTCCAGCAAGGTGCTGCAGAGGAAAAGGGGAGATTGCAAAGACGAAGGAGAAAGGATAAACCATGGAGGGAAGAGAGGGAAGAGAGGAAAGATGAGAGATTCAGAGTAAGGAGGCGTGGGTGGGTCACACACAACCTTATCCAAAAAAGAAAGGGATTCTATTCCATTCCAAAATCACATTCCCTGAGGTGTGGTTAGTTACATATTTATAAGGAAATAGATGAAGACTAACCGCTTAAGAATACAATATAAGATAAATCCCTATCCAGTTATGAAAAACATGGGACCAGTAAAATGAGAAATAATTTTGTTTACCCCCTTAGTCCACCCACTTTTGGGCATTATAATTCAGCCCATTATAGTAAATAAACCCTAAAGTTAATCCCAATCCAACCCAATCTTGGCCCTTGAACTTGGCCTGCATTAACCCCCTTTTTGTGTTTGTGTCTATTTTTCCTGATTGTTGATTACAAGGATTGATTTAGCAATTGAATTGGAATAAGTGGAATTGGCCGATCGGATTCGGTTGACCCCAATTCCGATGAATGCCAATTCCCAAAACCCACTTTGGAATCGGGTATGAATGCTCCTAGATCTTCATTTTTGAGCATTTTCCCTTTCTTTTAGTCAGTAAATAGTAGACTTTTTGTATTAGGTATAGCACCAAACCATCTTTCCAACAAATCTAAGATTACTTAAATTTGAGTTATGACTTATGACTATTTACTAAGTTATGTTCCGGTCAAACTTATTTTAAAGTACGTGAATGCTGTTGAAATCACCTGAATGAAAATAATTTTAAAGACATCAAAACAAAAGATTATTTTATCGAACTTATGATTTTTTAGCAATGTTTTGCCATGACAAGATTTATAAAATTTTCAGAATTGAGAAAAACCACACCATTTGAAAGTTGAAAATCGCCCCTACACCCAAAAATCCAATTTTTGTTATTGGACTGGGCGGTTGATTTTTAATCCTTTTGGAATTTGATTTTTAAACTATTTTTATTAGATTCAAATATGAGGGTATTTATTTATTTATTTATTTATGAATAATATCTATATTTACTTAAACGATATTTGGCATAAAAAAATCCAAAAATATAAGGAATAATCCCCTGGATGCAAAGACAGCACCTTGACAGTGCCTTGACGACCACGGTCGCAATGGAGCAACCTTACTGGTACAATCATTAGCTAGGTAACACAAGAACGGGAATAATTTGCCTTTGTGAGGAGGAGATGTATCAGCTAGATTTCTATTGTACCTTACATGCTTTTATTTTTAAGCTTTGGGGCTAATCTATAATGTGCTCCCCATGTTGTAACACAAGATCTTTTTATTAATAAAATTGTCGTTACTTGTTTATGAATCTCATAATCAATGCCTAAACACCTGAAACAAATCAACAAGTATTAAAATGGCCAAATTTGAAATACCTAAAGCAATCAGTGACTAGGTGCTCACTTGGCCACTGAAATGAAATATTTTAGATTTGTTAGAAGAAACAAAAGAATATTGGTAACCAAGGTTAAATATGCCAGAGTTAAAAAACTGTAATCAAAGATTTAAAATTTGGAATCAAGCAAGGATTTGGCCTCCGTCTTCGAATCGGATAGTAGTAAGTCAAAAATCGGCTGAAACCCTAGAAAATGGAATTAAGAAGCAAACATTGCACCAATCTTTCATTCAAAAGTCTTCTAGATCTACCAGCAAGAAGCAATTTTCATTGAATTTTTGATGACTTGATGTGGCTTAATTTTTATTTTTACGATACAAGGTATATGTAGCATACTAAATAATATTTGAAAAGGTAGATGTGGAATTGTTTATTTTTTATATGGGCATTTCTTTATTGTACCCGCTCCCTGGTATTTCTTATAACAGTAGGTTCCCTGCTATTGCTTCTATGCTCGCTACTACATCTGCAGAGAAGCTTTAAAAAGCTTCTCAGATGTTTGCCCCTTCGATATCTTTGGTATTTCCAACTTCTTGAAATTGTTTGTTGTATGACTATCCTTGTCAAATACGTTTCCTCTGAGAGGGATCTACAAACTGCCCACTTATATTAGCATTTTACATGTGAAGCCAATAGAGGGTAGAAGGGGGCCCACATTTTTAATGAGGAGAGACTATGAGAGGGAAGTAGACGTTGACAACATGTACTTCCTTTGCCCTTATTATTCTTCTTAATTTTTAATCATTATCTTCAGGTCCGACGCAATTTGGATCAAGCCAAAACTGTACTGGAGTCTTTGATTAAGGTATCGATTTTGGTGGCGAAGTTTATCTGTTTCGAATAGTTGTTGGTTTGAGGTTGTAAACATTCCTAGCTATACCCAATAACACAATTTCCTGCAGAGGGAAGAGAAGAAAAGAGAGGTCATGGAAAGTGAAGTTAGCCTTCAACGAATACAAATCAAGTACAAGGTGTGCATTTAATGTTACGTATCATCTCCTTTGGTTGGACTAACATTTCCTGAAAAGTAATGGGTCCAGTGCATTTAATGTCATGTGGATTAAAATCTTTGTTTATCATCCTAGTAAAATTCTTGAAATTGTTAATATGGTGAACTTGTTATTCATCTTTGGAATTTGCACAACTTATCCATATTTATTGATTGTTTTGACTCTGTACGTTGTAATGGATTTTTCAGCATGAGACTCAGCTTGTTGAAGATGGCTTGGCACTGCCAGGCTTCCCACCAATGTCTTTCAGATTTGGTTCAAGCGAGGATGATTTTGCGGACTCGGATGACATGGCTAATAGCCGCACATTTATGAGACCATCTGCATCACAAAGTACACCTTTCACAGACTCCAAGCTGGTGATGGTCCCATCAGGGCATGTGAATGGGGAATTGAGACGACGACATCTACTGCATGGATGGTTCCATAAAAGGGTATACAATTTTAACCCTGCTAAATTAGGATATGTAGCGAGTGAAGATGAACTGAAGAGTAAATAATATCTTCTCAACCTAGCAATTGATAAGCTGTAGAGTAAATAATATTGACTTGCTGCCTTACTGGCAATCACTTGTTTGAATACAAGTAAAAACACACTGTATTTGATTCTTTGAATACCAATGTCCACACCTTTTAAGTATTTCAGAAGTTTTGGAATGTTGCCAACATGGCCGTGATTACACGCACATGCACTTGTACATGCACATGCACATGCACACATGGAAGATGCTTTTTCTGACAAACTGCCGGATTGATGCAGGATCCACTTGAGCCAGTAATGTTGTTCACAAGACCTTTGTACCCAGAAAAGTTGGCTGCAGCAAGAATACTACCACCACCAAGTCCTCCAACCGAAAATGGCGAATCCACACCACCATATCGTCTCCGTGGAAGGATTGGCCGAGGAGGGCGCATCATTTTTGATAGATGGAATCCTCTATTGCAGTCACCACTTGGCTAGATAACTCTTAATATGTGCCACCAGATCCCAGGCCTCCAGGTGGTTGAGTTAGATTCGCACATTTACTTCGACTCTAGTGAATCCCACTGGAACAAGAGGTTGGCAAAGAGCATATGTTCTCTTTATCAGGCATGCTGTGGAAGCAAGGGTTAATGAAATTCAAGAAAAATCTTTGGGGAGCTTGGTTCAGGCACTCATTTTTTCTTTTCAGGTTTTTGAGGTATCAATACTTGATCCCTGGTTCCCAAGGTACAACATAAGATTTTGACCATTGAGGCAGCCAAGGGGATTGGTGTTCAGGCATTCATTTGCAACCTGGAATAGCAGGTGGATGTTGATGTATCTTGGTGTGTCTTTTTCAGGTATCCGGGCAGTTAAGAGTCTTCATTGCTTTTGAATGTTATTTATGCCTGCTTGACCTGCCCTAGCATACTTATTGTACAATTATTCTTTTTCTTGCCTTATCTTTTCTGATGAAATCATCTTGCCTAATATTCCCAAATGGAAACTACCTCCTCTCCTCCCGCAACCTAGGTAATGGTGTACTAACGTGTTAAGCTTAAGAAATTGAAGAATAAATTAGGAAGAAGTGCCATGTCATATCCAGTTTGACACCACGCCATTGTTTCAAAAGGCTTGTTCACCATGTGTGGAGCTTTACTGTGGCTTTTTAAGGGTTGCTTTTGAATTCACTTCCTGTGGTTTCAAAAAACATGATACTTGGAGATGTAAAATTGGTCTGGAGCCATGGTAAAGAAATGTGGGAAATATATCTTGAACACAGCTTCTTTCAGAAGCCAATTGGCACAATCTTCCTTTCTAAGAAGCCGCTAGAAGAGTTGATGTTTGGAAGCCATCCAGGACATGAAAATAATTTCCTAAAATGGCCGAATCATGGAATTTTGGTCGTTTTCTTTGGTCATCAATTATTAGCAGGATTGTGGAAACATGGTTTAGAATCCCTGTACGCAATATATGACGTATAAAGTAAAAGGAGTTTTGGGCGAGCAATTTCCACGTAAAATTGTTATGATTTCAAGAATTAAATTGAATTGAAAATAAATATATAATTCTAGTTTGTACTCAAACTCAGATAGAAGTAAGGAACAACCAAACAACATACAATGATTAAACGATTACTTTTACATTTCAAAATTATCTTTATATTAAAATACAACAATTTGCAACAAAAATGTCTCATTTTCACACTTATGCGGCATTGGGGGAAATGAGTTGCTACCATTCAAGGATATGAGACGGAAACTTGGCCCCCTACAAATTACACAATCACACAAATGTTAGCACACTATGATTAAATATACACCATTGTGCATAATAGATATAAGTCCCATGACTCAATGGAAATGGAGTAGTCCACTTGCCCTCGTACACTTTCACAAGTTCACATTCTCATGAAATCACATTTTAGTCACAATGAAAAAACACCAATCAAATTTTTACAAAGAATACTTAAAATAACTTCCACGTTTACTCAAAATCCATTTCAGTATAATTTAATATATACCATGTAACACGAGCCACATATGAATATAACTCAATCTCTACATATAAGTGATCATAACATCAATCATAAGTTTACAACATTCAACATGCCATTATAGTCATCTCATGCAAACATAAGTCAAACATGCCGCACGCTATGATGTACACTTATTACAATTCACTTACTTCTATTTGCAAAAGTGTTATCTCCCCTTCGAGTTCTAAGTGTCCAAGAGGTCCTAATCTGAAATTAATAATAACCTATATTAATTACTATTCCGCCCAAGATTTGGGTCCCATAATAGGTTTATAGTAAAGAACTCCATATAAAGGTCTTAATTTGATTTGAGTCCCATATTTAATTCCAAGAAAAATATCCGTAATTTAATTTGGGTCTCAAAAAGAACCCTAGTATTATTAAGAGTGACAAGTCTAACTGGATCATACTTGATTTGGGCCTCATATTGGATCCCAAAAAGAACCTTAACATTATTGTTGAAGGTGACAAGTCTAATTAGATTATTAATGAATAAAATCAGGTTTTATTTGGGTCCCATATTAGGTCCCAAAAGAACCAACAACTATTTAGAATCAGGGATAAGAAACCAACAACTATTTGGAATCATGGATAACAATCCTATTCAAGAAACTAAGAATAAGAGGAAGGATCATTGCCTGAAGTGGGCAGAATAAAGTAGTGAAGTAGGCACAATTTTCCCCTTCCACGATCCCCTTTCTCTTCCTTTCTTTCTCACAATCTTCCTTCTCTTCTCTCTCTTCCTCTTCTTCTATAGCTCACACTCCCCCTCTCCTATTCCCTCTCGATCAGGACTCTCTCCCTCTTTTCCCTTCCATCTCTCCTCTCTCATGATGCTGCTAGTGTAAGGTAAGCTGGCGGATAACACCAATAGGGGCACATGATGGGTATCATTGAGGAAGAATTTGGGGGTCATTTCAAAAAAGGAAGAGAGAGATAGACACAGTGGGTGCTAGCATATCATATACTAGTGGCATACCCAACATTTTCTCATAATTTATTATATTGTAATATATATATATATATATGAATATATTATATAGTATGTTATATATTAGGGATAATTACAGTGGCCTCCCCTATAGTTTACGCTAATGTTATAATCATCCCCTGCATAACAGATCATTACATTGTACCCTTATAGTTGACGGTGTTAAGTAAGTAAAAAGACAGTTTTACCCTTTACACTAAAACACTATAATAACACATTACCAACACCCAACGAAGAACAGACGAACACCCGACTACTTGCACTAGATGTTCTCCCTTGCCCCTTGCCCCCCCTTGCCCCCCCTTGCCCCTTGCCCCTTGCCCTTTTCTTCTTCGTCTCTGTTCCCGGTCGAGCTCAGGCGATGGTCGGCAAGTGACGGAATAACCTCCATTCCTCTTCTCCTGCTCACTTACACTTCTCTGTTTTTGTTGATCAACGAGGAGATTCGGGAACACAGTGCATCGAAGGGATGGTCTCCGTTCAACTCCTCTTCCTGGGCAAAGAAATCAATCCAACATAAATTACCCAAATAAATAAAGGGAAAAAGGATTTCAACACGAGATAAAGGCAGTGAGTAGTGAGCGGTAGGCAGTGACTAGTAAGAAATTGAACTAGTTATATGTTCCCAGGGGTGGGTGGGTGAATGGGTCGAGACAATCAATGGTGCTCCACTTAAGGTACACTATAACGTAGCTTAAGCATCAATTGAAGTAGCTAAGACCCTCCTCATCGATCTTAGTTTCAAATTAACGAAGAAACCACACTTTTCTGAGTCATAACATCGAAGACCTGGTCTGCAGTTTTCATTTGACTATATTTTAATGATTTAAGTGATTAACCAAACAATGAACGCTAAAGATCAAATTGATCTCTAATTGATTCAATGAGAGCAGCATACCAATATCATGAAGATGGGTAGCGAGAGAAATAAAATAATCATGAAGGTAAGCTCACATATACTTCATGACCAACGACGGATAGACTTACGGTTCCAATTGTTCCAACCGCTTCAAAAAATCATCCTAAACCTTGTCAACAGATTCATTGTCAATTCCAAGTTGAGCCCCCTTCTTCTTCTCCGTATCAGGTTTTGAGTTGAGCCCCTGCGTAGCCCTTCTTCTCCTTCTCCCTCTCTGTTCAGCTGCACAAATAAGTATATATCAGCTTTACTGACCGACTCACCGATGCCCATACCATAATGCAAGGCTCTGAAGCCCATTTGGGAAACTGTGCGTCTGAAACCCATCTCTTTTCCGGTGTCAAGTTCATGACATCTATTTTTGTAGGTCGTCAGGATATTTTGGTCGATGGGAGAAGAAGGTGTATGAAATTTAGGCTTGAGGTTTAAGGGTATCATAGTAAGTTCACTGACCTATAAGAGAATTTGGTCTTTGGAAATTTATTTAATAAGCCACGTCACGACAGAATAATTTTTCACTAACGGAGTTGATAAACCGTCAACCATAGGGGTATAGTGTAATCGTCAATTTTGCAGAGGATAATTATAACATTAGGATAAACTACAGAGGATGCCACAATAATTCCCTATATATTACTGGGACTTGCATGTTCTTGTTGTGGCTTGCCATGTGGAACCTTCTTTGGTTTCTGTCGTCTAACCATAAATTGTCAAATTTATTGTCATTTAGCTTGAGTAACCCTAAGCTTCATTTTCATTACCAATATGTTGAGTGGATTGAACACCATAGGTTTTCCTTTGGGAAAAAAAGAAAGAGGAAATTACACTCCCCTCCCCTATATGTTTCAAGTATTATATAATCCTCTCCTGCGAAGTTGCAAATTACAAATTCTTCCTTTCTAAATTATAGATTGTATCAACCGTATTCTGACCGTGATTGAGAAATTGTTAAGTATATTACAAATTTATGTTAAACCCCAAAATACCCCTGGTCCAATGGAGATGATGAATTTGCCTTTAACCCTTATTATCGTCTTCTTTCTTGAGAAACCATGGAAGAATTAGGGTTTATTCTGCCATAGTGGATTGTTAGGGTCTCCTTCCAGCACGATGAAGTTATCAGAATCAAGAAGCCTTGCAGTTAAATTTCGGGATGCCATGGATGAGTTTGTTGACCAGAGACTGGTCTATCTTTGGTCTAAAATCACAGGATTGCCGTCATTTCTAAGAGTAAAAACTCTAGTCGATTCTGCAAGTGGGTTTTCTCTATTGGCAACCCATATGACTATTTATGTGGAAGGTGATGTTTCAAACCAGAGGGCTTTGGACGATTGGACTTCCTCACGCACTTCAAAGTTCTATGTCAATGTATGTGTAGCTACTGCATCTTCTTCTTCTCTGTTTCTCTTTACCAATTTATTTTTAAGCAGTTATGTTCTCTAGGTTGTGAAGGAAATTCATTTTTTTGTTCTCTAATTTCAATCACAGGCATCAGTCTGCGTCAGCCGAGCTATGAGATGGTGGGAGATGACCCCTAAACCCAACATTGTAGAAATTAAATCGGTGCAAGAACTTGTTCATGCACTGTCAAATGCGGGAGATAGGCTTGTTATTGTCAATTTTTACTCCCCTGGTTGTGGAGGTTGCAAAGCCTTACATCCCGAGGTAATTGCTCTAATCCAATCAAAGACTTGTACAAAGAGTACAATAGAGAAGCCATGTAAAGTTCTAATGAAAAAATTGAATTTTTTTGATGAAATTCATGGATTTGGTTCCATTTTCTTCAGCTATGCCAGCTCACTGAATCAAACCCAAATGCTTTGTTTCTCAAAGTCAATTACCAAGAGCTTAAAATGGTGTATCAATGTCTCAAAATCCATGTCCTCCCCTTCTTCCGGTCCTACAGAGGAGCAGAGGGTCGTCTCTGTAGCTTTAGTTGCACCAACTCAACTGTAAGACAAAGATTCTCCTATAAATTTAAGGCGTTTTGTTTCTGAATATTTGGATTGAAGAAACAAGCTAGAAGATGAAGAATTTTATGGGGTTTAAATATTTCAGCAATCTAAGCTTAGCTCTCCCTGTTTTTACCTTCTCAGATCAAGAAATTCAAGGATGCATTGGCAAACCATGGAACTGAACAATGTAGTCTTGGGGCAGTTAAAGGTCTGGATGATTATGAGCTATTGATGTTGGCTTTCAATGGTCAAATTTCGATTGATTTGCCTTTGAGGTCCACTGGTGAGGAAACAGTGGAGGATTTGGTGCTAAAGCAGAAGAGCATTTTAGTTGATAAGAAGGAAGTCGTTAAAGAAGAGGAGGTAAAAAAGTCATTTAACTTCTGCTTCTAACAGTGCCAACACCATAGGGTATGTTTGTAACTACAAACTTTGCGAGGGGTCTGAGTGTAATATCTGAAACATACAGGAGAGGGGAGTATAATTTTCAATTATAAAAAAAAAAACATTAGGCTCCGTTTGATTGCAAAAGGTAATTAAAGGGAAAGAAAGTGAAATTTCATACTTACAATTTTTATTTTTTTTAGAATCATTACTCCATGTGATTCCATGTGATTGTATAAAAAAAGCTACTACATTTTAAACATTTCCATTTTAGGCATGAAATTTTCACTTCCTTTACCCTTTAATATCCTTTGCAACCAAACATAGCCTTAGCTCTTGATGCTTCCCATTAATACAATATTGTCATAACTACATGGCCGCCTAAGGAAAACATTTGCCAACACCATTTGTATGACATCACACCATATATCCTCATCATACTCTCCCAACTAAAGGATTACAAAACATCATGCCATCTTTCCTTGCATACAGGTTTTGGATAGGGCTCCAACTTCAAACTATCTAAAGGTCTGACTCTAAGCGACCTATTGATCCTTTATACTCTTATATGACTTAATTAATCACGCCAAAGGTAGGTGGGGTATACAGGAGTTAACTTCATTTTTAAATCATTTGAAATCTTCAATTTTTAAAACAATATTTAAGAAATATAAACCATTTTATAAACAGTTCGATGCAATAAAATTTTGCATTTAAATGATCAACTAATTTATTTCAAAATTGAAATGTACAACCATCTAAAAAAATGGAGATAAAAATAATGTTCCTAGTGAAAGATGGTAGATAAAAACAATTTAGTGAAAGATGGTACATAAAAACAATCTCTTAAAATCAATACTATTTAAAAAAAAAAAAACTATTTCATCAAAAAATTGCACAAAATTTCCCCCATTCTTTGACAGACCTCATCCTTATGAGGCCTTGTTTCAGTTGAAACCTTTACAAAATATTTCAAAAGTGGGGTGGTAGACCTGGAGTCCACCAACCAAGAGTTAGTAGGTCATATTGACAACTTTGATTTATAAAGAAGATAGTTTTCAATGTTATCTTCTTCACCTTACCTTAAAAAAAAAAAAGGTTATCTTCTTCAAACTTATTCTTAATGGATGACATATATGCATGTAAGTTTCTCTTGGTTTCCCTTCTCCACTCTCCTTCTTTGACCTTAAATGTATAACACTTAATTGCATTCTTTCGTCTTTCCCTTTTTTGCTTAAAAGAAGTGGGCTTTACTTTTCGTAGACAAGACCACTATCTTTAGTTTTTTTTTTTTTTTTTTTCCCGTTGTTACTTTATCTCTATAGCATATTCCATAGGGCTATATTTGGTCGCAAGAGGAATTAAAGGGAAGGGAAGTGAAAATTTTATACTTAAAAAAGAAATATATGTAATCATAACCCCATGTGACTATAACATGAACTTCAAATCATTCCATATATGGTTATAAAATTTCACTTTACTTTGCATTCAAAACCATTTGCTATAATATGTAAAATAAAAATTACATGTAAAATGTATCATTACTAAATATGGTTAAAAAAATTAAGTAGTTTATACAATCTCACTGGATCACATGGGGCAATGATTATAAACATTTCTATTTTAAGTACGAAATTTTTTACTTCCCTTCCCTTTAAATTCCCTTTGCAACTGAACGGAGCCTAGATTAGTCAAGTCAACGTCAAGTTTATTCATATTATTATAATCATGAATAAACGACCCATTAATGGTGGAAGGTAGAGATGACGGAATGACATATGACTTATATCTTCTAAGCAAGAGCAAAAGTTCTTAGTTTCAAAATCCCACAATGGGTTTACTGAACCTTAGAATTACCTATCCCCAAATAGCCAACATCTTGTCAACTAATGACAAGAACAAGAATAGGAAGCCGCTCATCCACGTAGCATCATTGCCTTGTGTTGTCAACTAATACACGACAGAATAATGAGATGCGCGGGCGTGCCAGAGTAGTACAGACTTGAGAGAACAGTCATGGAATATTTTCTGACTTCTAACCAGGGAGAAAGTGAGGTCTTTCCATGCCTTGATTGCTCTAAGGATTTAAAATTGAAAAGTAAGCTCATAGAATAGAAAAAGGAATTTCATCCATTAAAAGTGATCTAGGAAGAACACAATCCATTATATCAATCATGGCAAAACAAATGACTGCCATGAATATAAACTGAGAAAACCATTTGTCTTTGTTGATTTTAAGCACAACAGAAACATGATCTATTGTCTCTGTTGATATCAAATATACCAGAAACATAATCTGTTATTTCTACTGATGTTAAATATTCAGAGATGTGACTATGAAATTAAGTACAAAACTTGAAGGAAGTACATACTTCAGAAGAATATATTAATCTAAAAGAAGGAAAAGAAAGAAAAACGAAATGAAAGATAGACTTGATGTCGGATTTGTTTGATTTGTTAATGGTGTCTTCTATTGGAGCCCCTTTTATAGCATGATTTCCAAAACTTGGATAGTTATAAATGTCCGAATCACTTGAAATTGTATAAGTGTCATTCCCCTTAAACTAATAAGAACTCCACCCTGGACAAAAATCGTTAGCAATTCTAATCTGGTACAATTATGTGAAATGCCTTCAGAGAGTGACACGTGTCAAATGCCAAATGAACGGTCCAGATCTTATGCAACTGATAAAACCAATTTGAACAGAATCAGTGAAGAACCAATTTGAACCAAACCGTATTAGAGCAAATCGGTTCGGTTCATCAATATGAAATAAAAGGTGAAAGTTTTTCCCTCTCTCCTCTTTTGACTCTCCCTCTCTATTACGGTTTGGTTCTACCCTAACCATCTCTGTCGACTCTTCCTCTCTGTCAACTCTTCCTCACTTGACTCCTCTCTCTCTCTCTCTCTCTCTGCTTCTCGCTCGACTTGCTCTCTCCTTGTGTTATGAAGCATACTTTGCAAAGGTATGAATTAAAGCCTTCTCTCTCTCTTTTTATTTTTTTTCTTGCATGTTAATGTTAATGTCTCTACAAAGGGCCTTCTCTCTCTCTCTTTTATTTGCTTGCTATCTCTCTGTTCCTCGCTCGACTCGCTATCTCTGAAATTGAATTTTTTTTCAAGTATTTACAGTGTACTCTGAACCAAGTTGCTCTGTGATTTTGAATGCTGAAATATTAGGTTTTCTATTCAATAAAATTTCAAATTCAATATTTTTATTTGTTTACTGTCTTTCTTTCTCTGTTCCTCGCTCGACTCGCTATCTCTGAAATTGAAATTTTTTTAAAGTATTTACATTGTATTCTGAACCAAGTTGCTCTGTGATTTTGAATGCTGAAATATTAGGGGAAAGGGTTGTTATTAGCCACTTATCAGTGACATATGCTTGAAGACGAGAATGCAGAATTTGGTTTGAATGTTGAAATATTAGGGAAAGGGTTGTTATTAGCCACTTATCAATGACATATGACTGAAGACAAGAATGCAAAATTAGGGTTATTTTCCTTGGCTGATTTGAAAATCATAATTTATATTTGCTCGTTGTCTCCGTCAAAACCTAAGAGATTTGTTGTCTCCATCCTTGTATTTATATTTTGTTGTTGTTGTCTCCGTCCTTGTATTTATATTGTAACCGATCCCATTAAGTTGGAATAAGGTTTTGGTTATTGTTGTTTTGTTGTTGTTGTCCTTGTATTTATATTTGTATGATTAGAGTTTCTTTTTAATAAAATTTCAATTTCATATTTGTATTTGGTTGCTGTTTTATATTTGTATTTGCTTGCACTCTTGCTCATAATATTTTTCTTCTTTATTTGATATATAGTATTTTAGATTTTTTTTTTTAATTCCACTCTTACTCTTGCTTTGTTAAATTCTGTTGAATTACTGTTACCTTATTGTTTTTTATTTGTTTTGTCTTGTATGGAGAATGTTGAATGAATGATATGAGTGACCCTGGGTTTGGGATGTTATTCAATTCAGAACAGGATGCATACGATTATTACAACAGTTATGGACGGGCAATGGGGTTTAGTGTTAGGAGACACTTTGTGAATAAGAGCAAGAAAGACAACACGACTATAACATCTAGGGGATTTGTTTGTTCAAAAGCTGGTTTTCAGTTGAGTGACAAGCGAGACATCAATATTGTTAACCCCCGAGCTGAGAAAAGAACAAATTGCCAGGCACGAATGAACATATATTTGGTTGATGAGGAAAAATACAAGTGCCATGACTTTGTGAGAGAACATAATCATGAGCTTCATACTACATCAACAGTTCATATGATGCGTTCACAGAGGAATATGTTTGACATACATAGGTATGAAATTGATTTGGCAGATGACTCGAGAATCAGGCCTAGATCCATAGTTAAGTGATGGGTAGGCATGCTGATGGGATTGAAAACCTGAGCTGTATGACTCAAGATGTTAGGAACTATCTCCGCACTAAAAGACAACGTGCCCTAACATATAGTGAAGCAGGTAGTTTGATGAAGTACTTTGTTACCCAAACTAGGAACAACCCATCTTTCACATACTCATTTCAGCTGGATAGTGAAAAACAAAGAACTAACATATTTTGGACTGATCCAAAGATGATCATTGACTACACGGAGATGTTGTCAGCTTTGACACTACATTTCGCACCAATAAAGAGTATAGGCCGTTTGGGTTGTTTGCTGGATTCAATCATTACAGAGGGTGCACCATATTCGGGGCCGCACTTTTATATGATGAGACAGTGGAATCTTTTAAATGGTTATTTGAAGTATTTGCTGAAGCACATGGTGGAAAGAAGCGTATAACTATCTTCACGGACCAAGACAAAGCTATGGCTAGAGCATTAAAAGAAATATAGCCTCAGACATGGCACGGATTATGTACTTGGCACTTAATGTAGAATGACATTATGCATTTAGGTCATATGATGAAAGATGGCTCTCATTTTCTTACAAATTTAAAGAAATGCATATACGAATACGATGTGGAAGATGAATTCGAGACTACATGGTAAAATTTGCTGAATGAGTATGATGTTAAGAATACTAAATGGTTGCAGCACATATATGGGCCTAAAAGTCAATGGGCGAAGTGTTATATGAAAAACACATTGACAATAGGCATTCGAAGTACACAGCTTAGTGAGAATCTCAACAATGACTTGAAGGACTATTTGAAGTCAACTTTGAATGTTGTACAATTTTTTAAACACTTTGAGAGAGTTCTTAACCAGAAGCGTAGTAATGAATTAAAAGCTAAATTTGATACATGAAACAAGATTCCACGACGTGCAAATTCAATGTCTATTGTACAGAAACAAGTTGGGGAACTCTACATTCCTGTTATTTTTCAGTTATTTCAAGAGGAATACAATTGGATGACTGTTTGCACCATTATAAGTCGGACTGATGGAAATTCCTACATTTATTTTTGGGTTGGGATTTATGAAGCAGAATGTGAGTATAAAGTATGTTGTAACCCACTTCAAGAAATTGTAGCATGCTCTTGGATAAAATTCGAGACTGATGGTATTCTATGTTGCCATTGTTTGAAAGTTTTGGATGTGTTAGACATAAAGCGTATTCCTGAATACAATATTTTGAAGAGATGGACACAAGGAACAACAAATATGGTGGTCAATGACAGTAGGGGGAAAGAAGTTGAACAAGATGTCAACTTGGACTGTACGCAACGGTATAGGCGTATTTGTCATGAACTTATTCAAATAGCATCAGAAGCTTCAAATACAGTTGAGGGATACGAGTTGGTGAAGGATACTGCGAATGAATTAAGGTTGAAGCTTGGTAATATTAGAAACCCAGTTGATCGCCCTGATATGCCAATATTTCCTCATTTCTCAGATGACGTATAAGATGGATTATGTTTGAAGCATAAAGAGAAAAGTAAAAGAGGTGGTAGAAGGTTAAAGAGTTGGGTTGAAAAACAAGAGAAAAAAAAAGTGGAGGACCCATGGTCAACGATTACAAGAACAACAACCAACTCCTTCACCAACTACTGCACCAACTCCTACACAACTGATGGATAACACATATCCCAGTTACATGTCACTTATATTGAGTAGGTTTAGTTTGTTATGTTGTTTGCTGCATTTTTTATTTTTCTTATTCAATATGGATTACCCTAATATTCAATGTCACTTGCAGTTTCTATTTCCCATATATCATCTCAAGCATCTGTAGCTCATCAATCACTGGATGAAGATTATATTTAGATTCAGCTAATGAGGACTTCTTTTTTTACTATTAAGTTCAGTTAATGTGATGGCTTTTTTTTTTGTGCTATTAAAACACACAGTTTCATTGGATCTTTATTTTTGTGCTTATGTGGCTGTATTCCAGGATTCTAAGTATTTTTATTGATTTTTAGCCTCTAATGTACTAACAATCTTTTCTCGTAGGTAAGGAGTCTTTAGCTCAAAATGGTAGAGCATCTGGGCTAGTGCCCAGGTTATGGTGGTTCGAATCCACCAAGACTTTGAAAAGTGAATGAATGTGTTTTACGTTGACTGAGAAGAATCCTAGGGTCAGATGGTGGATATTGCATTTTGGTTTTCCATTGTATTTCCCTTAGTATAATGTGATGGTTGGGTTTCTAATATTTGAACATCAAATTGTCAGATCTGGCCAGTATGAATGGGTATTCCCGGTAGGTAGACATGGCTATTTAGCTCTTAAGAGGAGGAAAGGTAAACCATATATCTTGCTAGGAAGCTCTTGGGGTAGCAGGATAGCTGAAACGCAGACTAGATACTAAGTTACATTTCCCACTTAATTTTCAGTTATTTTAATATATTCAATCTGGTTATGCATTTGAGTTAATCTTATTTTCCTATTTTTGATTGGATTGGCCTCTGTTTCTGTTCCTTACTGATCTTCTATTTTGATGAAGAATTCCTTTGTAATGATCACTAATCAAGCAGTTGTATATGGCAGTGATAATGGATACATTACATAATTCAAGAGTTTGAACTATAGTATCCTATTTTTGATTGGATTGGCCTCTGTTTCTGTTCCTTATGTCTAATGTTAATCTACCAATTAACATTTTCATTTTCATTTTAGTTGGTCCTGTTCCTATCCTACCTTTTGTGAAACAAAGATCTTATATATGTTTCTTCATCCATTTACAAAATCACTTCTAGTACCAGTTTCTTCTTCTTGCACCAGGTGAATTATCTATCTTTCAATCCATTTAATGAAATGATTCTCGCTATAGCATCTTCAGATGCAACTATTAATCTGTTCGATCTACGGAAGCTAAGATCAGCATTGCATAGTTTTTCCAGTCACCCGTATGTATTTTATCATATTGCGTCTTTTTACATCATCTTCAGCACAAATGATCATCTAATCATGATTTCTCACTGGGTGGGAAAACTTCTTGATGAATGTCAAAGCTTTATAAGAGTTTCCTTCAGTAGCTTGAGGTCATTATCTTTGCACGTTTTCTAGTGATTGATTTCTGTTCAATGTATCCCTGATAATCTGTTTCATCACTAAAGCAATACAGTACTTCCCTTCCAAGAAGCAGCTTCGACCATAAGGCAACAGGCACTTGACATTGTGGAAACTGGAGCCCATCTTTGCCATGGGCTATTAATCTTTGACACCGAGCTGTTAAAAAGAAGGGAAAAAGAGGGGGGAAGATCTCACTTAACGTTACAGAATTTGCTACATTTATTTCCACTTTTCTTTTTCTTTCTTTCTTTTCATGCTTGAGTTATACGGAATAGAAGGTTAATTTCTTAGGATGTGTTTTCCTTTACTTCCCCTTTCATTTCATTGTAATTCCATCGATGTTAAACAAAGGAAAGCTCCTTTTGAAAGCCTCCAATGCGAAAGAGAAACCCAAGGTCTTCATTTTTGGCTCTGTATTCTCTCTCTCTCTCCTCCACAACATTTTGTCTGGAAGAACAAAGCTTCAGAAATCACTGGTTTCTAACCTCATTTCTGTTTCCGATTGGGATTTGGATTTGGTTTTCTTTTCGGTTTTCTATTTCTTCCTTGTTGGCCTAATGGGTTGATTTTGCGTCATCTTTGTATTGAGTATGTTCTATGTTGACTCTGCAGTAGTTGAGGAATTAGAGTAGAAACAAACTACCTCTCCTAAACATGATTCCTACAGTTGGATAGAGAATCTACATAACAGAGACTGTCAATGTTTGGGAAATTGGTAAAATCAGTTTAAGCTATTGGAAGGGCAAGTCATTCAAATACTTTAAAAGTCCTGTTTTTTTCCTTAATTTTTTTTTGGGTAATTTACAGCGCCACCCCCTGAAGAATGCCAATATTAGAGGGACACCCCCTCTCTTTCACCAAATTGGACTCGGACCCCTTGCCGTCAGTCATCGTTACAAAATATATAAAAAATGCTGACATCAGCAATTCAAATTTTTCTTAAATACCATTTTGCCCTTAAAAATAGGGAACTCCCAAAGCCGTCTCCGAGTTTGAGAGAGCGAGAGAGAAGAGGGAAGAGAGGAGTCCCGCTGCCGCCTCTGCTCCATATCCACCACCGACAGATCCGGCTTCATCGATCCAAATACCGGCGATGGAGATCCGGCCACAACTACTGACCGCCATGACCAAAGCCGTCGCCGAGTTTGGGAGAGCGAGAGAGAAGAGGGAAGAGAGGAGTCCCGCCGCCGCCTCTGCTCCATATCCGCCACCGACAGATCCTTCATCGGAGTGAACTGCTTAGAAATCCTAGAAGTTAAGATGATGCAAGATCTAAGGAACGCCCCTCCAGGTTTCAGACCCTGCAAATCCGCTCCTTGTTCCCCAGCGAAGCCTATTGGGATCCCCAGAATTCACTCAGAGTCTTTTCATATGACACATAAGGTCCCAGTTGGAGATACTCCCTACGTGAAGGCCAAAAACGTCCAGGTTAGCAGCAAGCTTTATGGGGTTTGGCATATTTCTTTGTCTCAAGAACCAATAACCCGAAATTTGTTCAAAATTTATATTTTCCTACATTTATTTCTGCTTTAGTTAATGGAAATTAACCCTTTTCTTTCTAATTTGTATGGATTAGTTGATGGACAAGGACCCAGAAATGGCGATTCCTCTATTTTGGGCTGCAATTAATGCTGGAGATAGAGTTGATAGTGCTCTTAAAGACGTGGCAATTGTGATGAAACAACAGAATAGGGCGGAGGAAGCCATTGAAGCTATTAAGTCACTAAGAAGTCGGTGTTCAGACCAAGCACAAGAGTCTCTGGATAATATTCTTCTGGATCTTTACAAGGTTCCTTTGTTTTCTTTTCTTTTCTAATTTCATCTCTTATGTCGCATCGATTCAAATACCGGCGATGGAGATCCGGCGGAGAAGATAATCGAAGGTTGCGTTTTTTCTCCTTTTTTTCCTTCAATCTGTTCGAAATCTGCAGTCTGTGGTGGTCTTGGTTGGAAATCCGGCAAATTATGGCTGAAATCTATGGTTCTCTGTAATTGAAAGCTTCACTATAATGTAAAAATATGAGTTTTTTCAATAGCAAGGGTATAATGGTCATTTTAAGTCGACACTTAACAGTGACTGACGACAAGGGGTCCGAGTCCAATTTGGTGAAAGAGAGGGGGTGTCCCTCTAATATTGGCATTCTTCAGGGGGTGGCGCTGTAAATTACCCTTTTTTTTTTTGTTCAATTCACTATTTCCTTTTCTGGTGTTCAAGTAATGATGCTCTTCTCATCTCTTTTTGGAGTTAAGAGTTCTCAATATGCTGTGTTTTGTGCAGAGGGGAGGAGGTATTCCAAGCAGAGTGGAGCCCTAACCATGAAAATGTATTGGTATCATCTGTTAGTGACAGAAAGATAATGGTTTGGGACCTTAGCAGGTATGTCACCCTAGCAAGTGACTGTTAGAAATGTAACTAAACTTTTATCATCTTTGGGGTCCCGCCGGCTCCATTGAATGGTTCTCTCTTATTAACAGTAATAAGGTAGAACACATACGTTCACTTTCAAAGTCTTGGTGGATTCGAACCACCATAACCTAGGCATTAACCCAGGTGCTCTACCATTTTGAGTTAAAGACTTCTTACCTACAAAAAAAGATTGGTAGTACATTAGAGGATAAAAGGAAATAATCATAATAATAACCCCACATATGATTGGCAATGACGGAACCAACTTCATTAATGAAACAATAGTTCTATTTACAAGGATGTAACATAGAAGACATAGCACGAAAGAATTAACACCCAAATACACAGCAAGATGGTTAAACCATAATAATGGTTGAGCAATGACTGATCCACTACTACTTGGTTCCGCATATTTAGACTATAGGGTGGTTGACGAATAACCGAGATGACCCGTGTGTTCCTATTAAAACTTTCATTTGAATGACTTGTTCCTATGTCTATATTGTCTATGCAGTCCCTCAACACTGGGTGATGAGCACATCTATGTGTGAAATCTAATGTAGTAAAACATGCATTTTACATATTTAGAATGGATCTACCTTGAGTTTTACTCTTTTTTTGTAAGTTTTATATTTTCAAGGCCTTAAGGACTATTAGACACTATATCTCCAATTTTACACGTAAAGAGGTCCTATTTCTTTTCATGGTTGCGAAGAGGACGAAATTCTGAGCAAGATGGACGTGTTCAATTACAAGTACACATTCGTTTGGTCAACCGTACAAGTGACTATTCTTTTCGGACCAGAAAAAGAATAATGGATCAGAACTGAACCGAGATGCAGAACCAGCCCATCTGCAGTTGTCCCAAGGGTATAAGGAATATTTCAAATGCCAATAAGGATCAATGGACCACATCGTTAAGTGATTGAAGTTCATTTTTGGTAACAACAACTACCTAGTGTAGTTGGTGAGTTGTAGTGTGCAAAATCCCTTGCTTATTAGGAGGTCTCAAGTTCGAACCTCTTAGTTGCCATTTTGTTGATGTTTTTTTTTAGAAGATTTTCTCTCCTACTCATCACTTAAAGGAGGTCGGCCAAGATGGTTGTACGCAAGTTTGAAGAAGAGAGAGAAAATAAAGAGAAAAAATAGGAAAGAAGAAAAAAAAAAAAAAAAGAGAAGACAAGGGTATGGATGGAATTTCTCATTAAAATAGAATATTGTCCAAATCCAAGCAAGAAAATCTGCCAAGGGGGTTTTCTGGCCAAAGGGGGTTTCTTGCGCAAGAAGAGAGAAAAATAGAAAAAAGGGGGAAAAAATAGGAAAAAAAAGGCAAGAAAAATCGTGAGAAAAATCGTGGGAGATCTCTCTCCACACGTTTTCTCTCTTCTCTCCCCTCCACTTCACCAACAAGATAAAAAAAAAAAATCTTTTTTTTAGAAGCTAAAATCGTTTGTTTCCCTCCCCCATTATCTATATAATAGAATTAACACAAGGGGAGGAGGGAATTCATTCTTCTTCTAGTGTTTTTTCTTAGTTTCTCTAGTTTTCTCTTTCTCTAGCTCTAGTTCTAGGTTTATGCTTTAAACACTTTTGTAAGTTATTTTTATTTAATTAATGCAAACACTTTTTTTTATTCAATCTTTTATATTTATTGTGTAAACAATTGAAGTTGTAATTTTCAAGTTCTAGTTTTAGGCTTAGTTCTAGGTGACAAGAATAAGCTATGAAACATGTCTTTCAAGTTCAATTTTTTTCTTCAGATTTTTTTTCTCTAGTACTAGAAATTTCAGATTTGGTTTATTGCAGATCTGATTTTTAGTACTAGTAGTATCTCAAATCGATCAAGTTTTTAGTTCAAGGGTTCAAGTTCAAGTAAGTAGGCTCCCTCAGTAGTCTTCTCTCCCCCCTCTCATTCCCTCTTCTGATTACCCTTTCTTTCTTAATTTAGGATTTTAATTTCAGTCGTTACATTATTGCTATCCCTTTCCCCTAAGGTTCATGGCTAGTGTATGCGATGGCTTTGCCCCTTCTAGCCATAGAACCATCATTTTATTATTTTTATTTTGATTGTCTCCCTTTTCCTAAAGCCAAGTAGAGTAACCTTTGTAAGAGTGACTCTCTGGTCAAGTAGGGAAGCTCATATTATGATGAATCCCTCGAGCTAAGTAGAGAATCCTTCTTGTGAGTCTCTCTCTAGCTTTATCCCTTTCTTTTACTGTATTTTTATTTCAGTATTTTTTTTTCTTTCGCTGCTTTTTAATTGCGTGGGGTGTTTATTTTCCGCTATTTATTTATTTATTTTTAATTGCATGGCTTGTGTATTTAAATTCTTAGATGACGAATGGTTAAGACGTTATTTTAGATACATCTGTTTAGGACGGTAATTAGAATTAGATCACAACTATTAATTGGTTCACTTTCGCATTATTAAAAGAAGCAAAAAAATAAAGTGGCTGCTTTCCCCGTGTTCGACCCATAGCTACACTGATCCGTACACTTGCGGTTACATTTTAAAATCTCAAACAAATTTTTGGCGCCGTTGCCGGGGAGACAGTTTCATGTTATTTTTCTCTTTCTTTTGGTAAATCGGAGTGCTTTGTTTTGTTTTTCCTTTTCTTTTATTGAATTCTTGAGAACAACTTGCAATAATAGTTGCATCGGTGGAGGTCGTCATGCCTCACAGTATGATAAAAACAGGTTTTTCCCTGTAGCAGTACCTCAGGAATTGACCTGAGCAACCGCGGATCCCTGCCAGTAAGCTCCCAAAAAGCCAAAAAATATCAAAAAAATCATAAAAAAAAAGTTTTGCTATCCATTCTTTTGTGCTTGTCTTATTCTAGTTGTGGGTAGTTTTCTGTTGCATGAGTGTTAGGTGGGTATGTAATACTAAGAATCGGTTAGAAAGAATGCTTGTGCCTGGAATTGATAAAGGGTAATAAAGTTCAAGTGTGGGGGTCGCTTGTAAGAGGAATTATCTTTGCTCCGAATCAGTATTGCCCTTACCTTTAGCCAATATTGGGATTTGTTTATTTTGAATTTTGAGTGTATATTCATTGCAAACATCCACGAGACAACTCGTCCACTAGGGGTGACCTAGAGGTTTAAAGGTTTATTGCACATGCTAAGTGCAACCGTGATTCCTATGAAAGTGAGTTAAGTTTTTTATTTTTATTATTTTTCTTTTTGTTTTGCTCGAGGACTAGCAAAGTCTAAGTGTGGGAGAATTCTGATAAGCACATTTATGTATGAAATCTAGTGTAGTAAAACATGCATTTTACATATTTAGAATGGAGCTACCTTGGGTTTTACTCTTTTTTTGCAGGTTTTACATTTTCAATGCCTTAAGGACTATCATGCACTATATCTCCAATTTTACACAGAAAGATGTCATATTTCTTTTCATGGTTGCGAAGAGGAAAAAATTCTGAGCAAGATGGACATATTAATTACAAGTACACATTCCTTTGGTCAATTGTACAAGTGATTATTCTTTTTGGGTAAAAAAAAAAATAATGGATCAGAACTGAACCGAGATGCAGAACCAGCCCATCTGCAGTTGTCCCAAGGGTATAAGGAATATTCCAAATACCAACAAGGATCGATGGACCACATCCTTAAGTGATTGAAGTTCATTTTTGATGACAACAACTACCTAGCGTAGTTGGTGAGTTGTGGTGTGCAAAATCCCTTGCTTCTTAAGAGGTTTCAAGTTCGAACCTAAGATTTTCTCTCTCCTATTAATCACTTTGAATAAGAGAGAGAAAATAAAGAGAAAAAATAGGAAAGAAGAAAAAAAAAAAAGACAAGGGCATGGATGAAATTTCTCATTAAAATAGAATATTGTCCAAATCCAAGCAAGAAAATCAGCCAAAGGGCGTTTCTTACGCAAGAAGAGAGAGAAAAATAGAAAAAGTGAGAGAAAATAGGAAAAAAAAGGAAAGAAAAATCGTGGGAGATCTCTCTCCACACGTTTTATCTCTTCTCTGTCCTCCACTTCATCAACAAGATAAAAAAAAAATCTTTTTTTTTTATAAGCTAAAATCGTTAGCTTCCCTCCCCCATTTTCTATATAATAGAATTAACACAAGGGGAGGAGGGAATTCATTATTCTTCTATGGTTTTTTCTTAGTTTCTCTATCTCTTTCTCTATTTTTCTCTTTCTCTAGCTCTAGTTCTAGGTTTATGCTTTAAACACTTTTGTAAGGTTTTTTATTCAATTAATGCAAGCACTTTTTTTTTTTTATTCAGTCTTTTATTTTTATTATGTAAACAATTGAAGTTGGCTTAGTTCTAGGTGAGAAGAACAAGCTATGGAGCTTGTCTTTCAAGTTCAATTTTCTTTTCTGTAGTACTAGAAATTTCAGATTTGGTTCATTCCATATCTGATTTTTAGTACTAGTAGTATATCAAATCGATCAAGTTTTTAGTTAAAGGGTTGAAGTTCAAGTAAGTAGGCTCCCTCAGTAGTCTTCTCTCCCCCCTCTCATTCCCTCTTCTGACTACCATTTTTTTTTTTAATTTATGATTTTAATTTCAGTCGTTATATTATTGGTATCCCTTTCCCCCAAGGTTCATGGTTAGTATATGCGTTGGCTTTGCCCCTTCTAGCCATTAAACCATAATTTTATTATTTTTATTTTGATTGTCCCCCTTTTCCTAACGCCAAGTAGAGTAACCCGTGTAAGAGTGAATCTCTGGTTAAGTAGGAAAGCTTATATTATGATGCATCCCTCGAGCTAAGTAGATAAACCTACTTGTGAGTCTCTCTCTAGCTTTTTCCTCTTTCTTCTACTTTATTTTTATTTCAGTATTTTTTTTTCCTTCATTGCTTTTTAATTGCGTTGGGTGTTTATTTTCAACTATTTATTTATTTAATTTTAATTGCGTGGATTACGTATTTAAATTCTTATATGACGAATGATTAGGACGTTATTTTAGATACATATGGTTAGTACGGTAATTAGAATTAGATCACAACTATTAATTGGTTCACTTTCATATTATTAAAAGAAGCAAAAAAATAAAGTGGCTGCTCTCCCTATGTTCGACCCATAGCTTCACTGATCCGTACGCTTGCAGTTACATTTTAAAATCTCAAACACTGGGTCCAACCAAATGAAAGAGCCCGAATGTTTTTCACCTAACGGACATCTATAAAATTGTTGTCCAGGATTCTTTAACGTTTGAGAAGTCTGGATGACCATCACCCCTTCACCACAGCTACACATCCGCTATTGTGCATCCATTTATTTGTAAAATGCAATACCCCTAAGAGAAGCTTACATAAAAAGGCCTACAACAGTGACAAAAAAAATATGATTGATGTGGATATTTGATGGACAATATACTCTACAGAGTATGTAATGCTTAAATTAACATGATATAAGAGAAGATGCCAAAAGGAAACTATTAAAAAAAAATTCAAGGCAAAAAGCAAACATCAATGTATGGTTTATAGAATATCCTTTTTATGTCATATGTCACTGATAAGTGGCTAAGAACAACCCTTTCCCTTACTATTTTAGCATTCAAAACCACAGAGCAATTTGGTGCAGAGTACAATGTAAATACTTCAAAAAAATTTCAATTTCAGGGATAGTGAGTCGAGCAAGGAACAGAGACAGAGAGACAACAAGCAAATAAAAATAATGAAATTGAAATTTTATTGAACAGAAAACCTAATATTTCAGCATTCAAAACCACAGAACAACTTGGTTCAGAGTACAATGTAATAATTCAAAAAAATTTCAATTTTGGAGATAGTGAGTCAAGCGAGGAACAGAGACAGAGAGAAAAAAAACAAATACAAATATTGAAATTAAAATTTTATTGAACAGAAAACCTAATATTTCAGCATTCAAAACCACATAGCAACTTGTTTTAGAGTACAATGTAAATACTTCAAAAAAATTTCAATTTAAGAGATAGCAAGTCTAGCGGGGAACAGAGAAAGAGAGACAGCAAGCAAATAAAAATATTGAAATCGAAATTTTATTCAACAGAAAACCTAATATTTTAGCATTCAAAACCACAGAGCAACTTGGTTTAGAGTACAATGTAAAAGAAAGAGAGCAGGCTTTGCAGAGACATTAACATTAACATGAAAGAGAGGGCTGTTCATTCTTCGTTGAGTATTTCATAACTTTGCAAAGAGCGCTACGTAACACAAGGAGAGAGTGAGTCGAGCGAGAAACACAGAGAGAGAGAGAGAGAGAGAGAGAGAGAGAGAGATGAAAGAGGAGAGAGAGGGAAAAACTCACCTTTAAACCGTATGAACCAAACCGGTTTGCTATGATACGATTTGATTCAAATTGGCTCTTCACCGATTTAAGGATTTATCAATTGCATAAGATCTGGACCGTTCATTTGGTATTTGACACATTTCACTCTCTAAAGGGGGTATTTCACAGAATTATACCATATTAGAATTGCAGACGATTTTTGTCCCTCCACCCTTGGTTTATTTCGTGCATCAGTCCGCCAGATCTTATTCGGTTAGCCTGATTGATCGAAAATATGATTAGCCTGCTCAATCAGCCTAATTAGTCGATCTAAGAAGAGCACTGAGCAGGTCGAACAGTGAAGTTCAGCGATCAAAGTTCATCGACTTGTAGCGGTGATCGACGAACAGAGGGAAGAAGATGAACTCGACTCTGCTCAACGTTCTTCTCAGATCTTTGCTCCTCATCTTCTTTTCCGTCCCAAATTGGAATTTCAGAATGGGAAGGGGGAAATTATTGCCAGTTTGTGTAAATATTGACACAGAGTAAAAAAAAAAAAAAGTGCGGAGCAGGTTTTACCAAACACCATATGGTTCCAAGAACTCTCTTAAGAATAGTTTCAAAACAAGTTTACCAAACACCCAATGAAGATTTAAAATCATCTTTCAAGAAGAAATACAAATACATGCTTTTCCTTTTCTGAACATAATCATTACCAAACGGGCTCTTAAAACCCATTTCTCAACTTCTTCTCCATTTTCATTGTTGAGAGTAGGGGTGTCAATTCTTAAACCGAACCGATAAAATTGACAAGACTGAACCGATAACAACATGGATCGAACCGAACCGAAGCCTTATTGGGTCGGTTCGGTTTGGAGTATTGCAACCCCAACACCAAACCGAACCGCACCGAAAACCAGATGAACCCCGAAACCAAACCGAAACTGGCTCAAAACCCGGACCGAAACTGAAACCAAACCAGTAAGAAACCGAAACACTTCAAAAATCGTTAAAAAAATCAAAATTTGCATAGTTTTGTAAACATTTGTATGGAAAGTCGAATCCAAACTGGACAAAAAATCAAAACCAACCCGGTTACAAATCAATTTAAGAAACCGAAGACAAACTGAAACCAAACCGCACTGAAATCGAAACCAAATCGAAATCAGAATTTTCTTATTGGTTCGGTTTCGGTTTCGATTTCAACTTTCCCACAACGAAACTGACTCAACCCGGACCAAAACCAAGCCGGACGGACCGATTGACACCCCTAGTTGTGAGGGTTTAAGAATCGTGTTCAACAGAGCGGATGAAAATCCTCCGGCATGGACAGAAGCAGACAGAAGAGTATTGGAATTGAAACAAAGGGATTAGTTGATCATATTGATCGTGATAGCTCGAAGATCCAACCCGTTGTGGAGAATTTTCCTCTGCTCTCATCTAATTCTCCTGGAGAACCAAGAGATATCATCCCTCCTTCACGAGCTATCAAAAACTGATTAGATCCTCCTTTTCCATATTTCAAAAAAAAAAAAACAGTTGGTTTTTTTTTTTTTTTAAAGATTTTCTTCTTTGTACTTTTTGATTATGGACGCAAAGGGTTCTTCTTTTAGGCTACGGCGGGGATGCGCCTATCCCTGTCGACGCAATCGAACCCTTCAACTCTCACAGCCGCTGGCTTAGGTCATGTGTGCACAAGCTCCGTTTCTGGTAGAGGATGATGGTGATGGTAAAAGTCTCGACGACACAGAGACCGGTGCCGGTAACAGCAGCGGCGACAAGGAGGTCAGCTTCTCATCCCCAAAATGAGCGTCCTGGAGTAGCGGGTTGGTGGCCCTGCTCGGCGTGACCCACAAAAAAGGGGGGCGACGATGGCACTTGGGTGGACTGTTCTGCAACTTAACCACCCTGAGAGGAGAATGAAAATGTTAGATTTTTTATTGAATTAGAATTAAAACTGAGTTTTTCTGCGGAAGAAGAACTAATCTCTATCAGGGATTTAAGGGTGATAAGGGTCGGATCTATGAAAGTTGGGAAAAAGAAGAAGAACCAACCATCAGAGAGGCAGCAAAAGCCAATTAGGAAACTTGGGAAAGTGAAGGAGCAGCAGCCATCAGAGTGGCTGCAAAAGCCAAAAATGGAAGCTAAAAATCTCAAGAAAGAAAAAGAAAGAGTCAGGAACAAAATCAGAGCTTTCACAACAGCAACAACCTAAGTATCACAGAGAATAGCAGAAGGAATCAGGAACAGAAATGAAACCTTCACAGAAGAAACAACGAGACAAGCATAGCAAGGAGGAACCAAAAGAAAAGGGAACATAAATGGATCTTTCATAGCAGCAGCCTTCACTTGGTGCTATTCGCAGCATTTTGTTGGTAAAGATGGAGAAAAAGAGGCAATGAAGTAGGATGGTCTCTCTTGTTTGGGGTTGAAGGGTATGATAAGAACTTCACATCCCTCAAGGGTATTTTTGTCTTTAACAAAATGGGTAACCAAGCCACATCACATAATAACCGACTCTCCGTTGGTACACTACTTAGTTTTGCGGGGAATGGTTCCAACGTTAGGGTAAACTGTAGGAAAGGCGAGTTTAATTATCCCCTTTTATTCTCCCCTGGTGTGTACGATCTGGACCATAAAATTCAACCCGCGACTAACATAAAGGTCACCCAACCCGCGACTAACATACAGGTCACCCACCTATCAAATGGTCCAAATTTGCCTCATACTTCCATGATCCAAGCCCAACAAAAAATCCAAGCCCAGTATAACGGCTCTTCCGCGAGATCATTAATAAATATCCAAGCATAAAATAACCACATTTAAGAGCCATTCGATTTCGGCAGTGAGGATTGAGATGGCCCACTGACGTTCTAATATTTATTTTTCAATTCTATGGGTTCTGAGGTATTTAGGATCGGGGAGCCTTTGTTCAACCTGTTGTCCGTAGATACAGGATTGGCGGGGGCTTCTGCTTAATCGGGGAACGGTGTGATTATTGAAGGGGGCTCACTTAGGGTTTCCACCGTCAGGGTATGAAAAAAATATTTGTGCTCTTCGATTTGCAGGGCTTAGAGCATAAGGAGCATAGATATCCCTACATGTAGCTAAAGTGTTTATTAAGGGTTTACACATAAGGTTCAAGTTTTATATATATTTTTTTCTTGCTGATGCAGCTGCTTATCATGGCATCAAATTTGCAGAAGGATTCTCCCTCTTCTTGCGGCGATGGTATACAGAATCATTGGATGGATTTTATTTCCATATTCCTTTTTCTGCTCTCGCCTTTTGCATATCATTGTTTTGATTATGAAAAATTGATAAGTTGCGAAATTAGATTTATTTTCCGGTGGTTCCTGTCGTGAATTGAATTGGCGAGGTAGCGAATCTGGCTGGGCATTTTACATTTTAGAAATTGGTCGTGGTTTCATACTCCCCATCTCCAACAAAAAAAAAAAAAGGTGTTTGTCGTTGGAAGTTCTGATGGTTTATGGTTGACTTATCAGTACTTCTAATGATTCTGTGTTTTGCGTCAATCTTTTAGTCGTAGTACTATGTTTATCCATTCTGAACTGTTTCTCAGAATAACATATCTAGTTTAAAAATTTCATACGCCCCCTTCTTCCTTCTCTTATTGTGAAGAGTTGATGCTGGGTAATTTGTTTTACCAATGTTTCCTTTTGAGTACCGATTCTATTGTTGTTTATATCTTTATTGGCTGCTAATTGGATTCTTTTGGGACTGCAGAAGCAGGTTTTATAATACGTCTTTTCTTTTTTGTAAAGTGTTTTCTTTCTGTTTATGCAAGTTCTGTTAAATACCTCACCAATTTGAGGTTGATAGTGAAAAATTGTTTGTCCATGTTTTATAAGAGAAATTGCCTCTATATACACTCCATTTGCTTTAGTGTATCTTCTGACATTATTAGCTACACGTTACCCTTTGTGTACACACACTCTTGTGCTCTTAACCATCGGAATTTTGGTGAGGTTTTCTAGCATAAGTGCTTATAGAGGTGGAAACTTTCATGGCTTCCACAAATGGTTGAATTTGCGTTTCTATGTAGGGTTTCTCAATGTGTTAAATCATTTGTCATGTGTTGGGTGGCTTATTAGATACGGTCACAAGTTAGATTCTATTATGTATATAGTTTCTAATATGAGGATTTCCAAATTGTGAGGAGATCTCCTTTCCCACGCAAGAAGGGATCCATGTTGCTGTTTATCATTAAAAAGGGGGCTTCCTACACTCATTCACGATTTGAGATTTAAGCAATTGGTTTGGTGCTTTTGTGTGCTTTGAGAGACTGACCAAGGCGATAGCTGAAAGGCTTTGTCTTTTTTCTTCTTCTTTTTAGTTTGTTCTGCAGTGCTTTATATCCAGTCTATCTTTTTGCCCATATTTTATATTATTTAGCTTTTTTTTTCTTACTTTATCTTTTCCAGTATTTACTACAACCAGTTGTTGATGTTGGAGAAGTCTTCTTATGAACTTAAGAGTCCTTTTGGTTCTTGTTCACTGACTTGTACAGTTGTATTATCTGTTGAAGATTGTTATCGAATAAAGTGTGTAAGAGGTTACAACTTCATATTTTCGTGGACCACAATTACTGATTCTGCTTGGATCAATCTCTCTATAGAGATAAATGTCTTGCCTTTCTAATCTCCTATTTTCATGCTCAGAATCAATTACTCTGAGATGTCAGACAAGGACACTTGGCTGTCTGAATTTATTCATCAAATAATTCTGAGTTAAGCACTTGAGCTTCCTATGGATACCTTGTTTTGTTTTGTGTTTTTAATTAAATTTGATCTCTGTCACCTCTGACTAGAAATCCAGGTTGAACTAAAGTTCTGATCTGAAGATCTGTGAAATCTCCAAAAAATTAGGATCTAGAGAGGGCCTACTCGACCAGAAAATTATTATGATTAAAGTTGTATTAATTTTCTTATTAGGTTAACCAGATTGCATTAAAGGGCTCATATAGTTTGGGTGTATTTGCTAGTATAATGTATTTTTTATTTAGCTAGATGTCTAAATCCTTGCTATATGTGTTTGATGGATAAGACAGAAGCTGATTGGTTCTTGAGGTGTAATATGACTGTTTAATATGGTTGTTTCAGTTTGGTGATCCTTTGCACATTTTTAATTTATTTGCACTGATGTGGGTTTCACCAAAAGTGATTTTCAATGGCCATCAATTCATTTAGAGCTGAAATTTTTGGTAGACTGGGGGTTATAACTCCAGAAATATTTGAAGGTGTTGAAAGATTTTCTTCTTCTCTGTTGAAAATTATTATACATCTTTGGGGTTTTTTGTCTATAAAAAAAAGCTAACATATCCATAGAATGAGCATAGTCCTGATGAGGGTGTTTGAAATGGGCGTGTTGAACTACAAGGAAGGATAATGCCCTTCAGGAGTGAAGTTGGGAGTGGGAGGGGGAGGGGGAGGGGGGGGGGGGGGGGGGGGGGGGGGGACCACATATGTGATATATTAGAGAGCCTATTGAGATGGGATAGCCATGAAGCTGTAATTAAGACTACTGACACAGTAACACCATTGGTGAGGAAGGTGGAACCTCTTTTTTTTTTTTTTTTTTTGTTAATTTCAACAGTAATATGGGAGGGAGCTTGTGTCTTTGACTGTCCCTTTCATTAACAAGAATTGATTCTTTGAGATGTCCTTTACATGTTAATGTACAATTGGAAATCAATATGATGTGGATTTTGTGTTTTCTATCTTCTTATTCATGAATTATTGGTTTAACAAGCATTTCATAGAGATTTTACTGCACAAGTATTAAGTGCTATTCTTCACACTTCCTTTTTTTCTTTTCCAGAAGAAAAATCTGGTTCACCAGAGAGAAAATCTGAAACATCTTCTGTTGAGCCACAGTCAGGACAAAGAAGTGCAGCTTCTGTGCCAGCGGCTGGATTTCCTTCCAATCCTTTTGATTTTTCTGCAATGACTGGCCTCCTTAATGTAATTTCTCGTCATTTCCTGCTTAGTGTTGCTTCTTTGACATGAACAAGTTGGGCGATCTGAATTGTTTCATATTGGCTACAATAGTCATTTTTTATTTCGCATTCTTCGTATTATTTTTATTGCATCAGTAATATGCTATAGAATCAAGAAGCATTGGATATTCACTGTCAGCAATAAATAGATGAAGTGATTCGATATGCTTGCAGAAGGGAAGGTTACGTGCTCCCTTTTCTGTAATATGTGGTCCTTCATATGTGGCTGGCATTTATAAATATTATTATATTATGAATAACAAGAGCAACAAACTCAGCCTTATGCCAATTTAATGGGGTCGGCTACATGGATCCATAAAAAAGTAACCAAATAAGAAACAGGTCTAAACAAAATAGGGGGGAGGGAGGGATGAAAAAATGAAGAGATGAAGGAAGAAGAATAGATAATATAGTATTATTATACATATATAAAGGGCAGACCTTGCTGCATAGTAAGGTTGCTCCATTGTGACCAAGTGGTCGCGGGTTTGAGTTAGGAAACAGCCTCTTTGCGAAGTGAGGGTAAGACTGCGTACATTATGGCCCTCCCTAGTCCCTACAGTGGCAGGAGTCTCGTGCAGTGGGTATGCAGATCAAAGCTTGAAGAAGAGGACAAAACTACGAGTCATGAAACACTGTTCACAGAAACAGTAATTTGGCTTCATATTCTCCTATTTTAGTTTCCTTTTGTTAGGTTTTGTTTGGAGATTTAGTTTCCAATTTAGTTCCTTTATTGTGAGTCAAGTTGTTTCTATTTTTTTGACTTAGGCTAGTTTCCATTTGTGTTCAGTTGTTAGTTTTTTATTTATTCTTACTTGGTTAGTAAAAAAAGAGCAACCCAGTGCATGAGGCTCCCGCTACTTACTTAGTTAGCAAGTTAGACACAAATTAGGAAGTCTTATTTCAGTCCATTAGTTTCCTTTTTTTTGTTATGTCTTTGTGTCCAAGTAATGTAAGGCTATTTGAAGTCCATCAATTATAATGAAAAAACAAATTTGATTTAAACAAAAAAGATGGCTTATGTTGTTGTGCTGTGGGATGCAGTTGGGTGAGATGTCCTATGTGAGATGCCTAAACCTGAGGGGTGAGATGCCCATTCACTAATTCTTCTTCCCCTTTCTCAACCCCTCCATCAATTCCTTTTCTGTTTTATTGTTTTCTCTTCGTTCTATTGTTGAGATAGAGTGATTTGAGAGTTGTTTGAGTCTACTTGAAGGCCAGAGAAGCACATCTATTATGCCAGCCTGTAGATCAGCCAAGTATAAGGATCGAAACTCAGCTTCTGTCAGGGTTAGTGCTGATCGATTCTGCCAAAATCTCCTCACCTGTAAGTCCAAATCTGAAACCCTTTTGGGGGGTTTATAGAGCACCCAAGGGGGTTCCTTCGGCCAGAGATTGGTGTCCAACTGAAGCTCCTATCAACCATTGTTGAAGGTCTACATTAGTTTCCTGATTGGGAACCAAATTTCAGATCTCCAGATCTGGCCAACCAATGAGGACCAACTCTTAAGGGGATTGTTTAGCACCATGTGAGGAGCAATCGATCAAAATTTGAGCTCCATCAGAGACTCATACAGTCAACCACAGGCATCCTCCTATTTCATCCAGATTCAAACTTTGGTTCTAAATCTGATTTCAGGTTTGAATTTGTGGGATTCTAACTGGGGTTGGGTAGTTCCTACCTAGCTTTACATTAAGTGTGTATATATATATATATATATATATATTTTGTTGTCACCAATGTGGTGAACCAAGAAGTTATTTTTGTCCCATTGTCTTATTCCTAAAAGTTATTTAACAGGCGGTTTTCAAAAAGTTAAAAGTCATCTAATGCAGGTCCTATTTGAAAACCCTTTTTTACCCCGGCATTAATTACTGCATCGAATAACTTCTGTGAATAAGACAAGGGGCAAAAGAGTAAAGTTACAATCTTGTTGTAAACAACCTTGGTTACAATTACAACAAGAATTTCCCTGTATATATTTATAGGAGAAAAGAACCCTGCCTGCTGGTGCAGGTACATGCCTAGACACAGCAGGGTGGAAAGGCCGTGCTGGCCCTGTGCTGAAGATACTTGCATGCACCCTCCCATTGGCTGTGGGCGTTGGCATGTACCTGCGCCATTGGGCAGCTTTCTCTTGCCCATATATATATATTTAGTTCTCTTTCTTGTTGTGTAAGTTAATTTTAGTAGCTTTTACTTCAGTTACTTCTTTAGTGACAGGAAGATTCTTATAGAGCAGTCAAATTAATACAATATAGTACATCTGCATCTTCTTCTAGTATTTAGCATGTATGACCATTTTGAAAAATATGTTTTTCGAAGTTGCACCAGATTTTTTGGGGAGTGGTGGGTGATCTCATGGGATGATCTTAATGCTGTAACAGTGATTTTAGCACTCACCATTAATCATGAAGAAATTAGTTGGAAGCAGAAATAGAATTACATTGATTGATTCTTGGGAATCAAAGAACTGATCCAAAGGAAGAAAAAAAGTGAAGCATATTAATAGAGTTGAAGTATGGGAAGAGTCAATATTTGATAAGGACGATGTGGTGGAAGATCTTGAGACCAAAACTTTATGCACTGCCTATGGTTTTTACTTGTGTAAACTTCAACCTTTGGTCTTAGAAGGACAAGTCAGGAATAGTTTGGTGGGTGGGGGTGGTTTGGTTCCAAGTAAGTGGTACTAAATGCAGTTAAAGAAATGGAAAGTTGGTTCCTAGTATCTTTGTCATGCTTAGCATGATTTTATTTGTAGAATGTCTTGACCTTTGCAAGCTAAGGTTCATATTTGTGGTTAATTACTTGTGGGTGCCTCTATCTCACAATTGCCTACACGTATATGCTTTTATGTCGATAGAATGAACGACATTTGTTTTGTTGTTTCATTGTTCTTTGGACCTTTCTCAATTGATTGCCTCTGTTAGCAATAAATTTGTGGATGATATCAATCTCTTTTTTTCTAATTCATGTTTGATGTGTTATATTAATAGGATCCAAGCATAAAGGAATTGGCTGAACAGATAGCAAAAGATCCTGCTTTCAACCAGATGGCTGAGCATCTCCAAAAGAGTGTTCATGGTGCTGCAGAAGACGGTGATACTGAATTCGATACGCAACAATATTACTCTACCATGCAACAGGTTATGCACAATCCTCAATTCATGACTATGGCTGAGAGACTTGGTAATGCTTTGATGCAGGTAAATATAGTCTGTGTTGTTCAGTTGGTAATCTCCATGACATCCATATGGTGTAAGATGAAACATACATGTTTGCAGGATCCATCAATGTCTACCATGCTGGAGAATTTGGTGAATCCATCACAAACAAACCTGGAAGAACGAATGACACGCATTAAGGAAGATCCATCATTGAAACCTATTCTGGATGAGATTGAGAGTGGTGGTCCAGCTGCAATGATGAGGTTAAAAAAATGTAGATAGAATTTGGTGTGAATTTTCAAGTTTCAACCATGAAATTCATTTTTCCATTGGCTGATTGATTTTTCCAAGGAAACAGCCTCTTCGCAAGAAGCGGGGTAAGGCTGTGTACATATACCATTCCTCAGAACCTGTAGTAGCTGGATCCTCATGCTCTGGGTATGCCTTTGTCTGGCATGTGAGATATCTGGCTTGGCAACTTATATTGTCATGTGTGCAGCTAATGGGAATTGACGATAGGAATGCTGGTTTCTATGGTTCCCAGACTTATTTTACGCTTGGATATCATGCCATTGTTTTAGATTTGTGGAAGTTTTGCCTGCCATCAGATTGTGGTGTCACATATCTGATATTATGCCACATTGTTTTTAATTTTTTTTTGTTGTTTTAGGTATTGGAACGACCCTGAGGTGTTACAAAAATTGGGCCAAGCTATGGGTCTTGCAGCTCCAGGTGACGCTGCTTCTTCAGCTGAACTTTCTGGACCAGATGAAGCAGAAGAAGAAACTGGGAATGAAGATGAGTCAAGTGTTCATCACACTGCCAGTGTTGGAGATGTTGAGGTAGTTATGTTTTTATTTGTTGGTTGAGTTATTTGAAACAAAGTGTGCTAGTGAAGAAAAATGGTGATTTATTAAAAAATAAGAAGGAAAATCGTTATTTCAACTATACACTATACAGCTATTAGTGAGTAGATGGTAAATGTATATTCATACTGGTGCTTTCTATTAGTTTATTTATGTTGTTTATTTGGATCTTTTTTATTTGCCTTTTCATCTTGTCACTATTTTTTATATTTTTATGGGGGGTGGGGATAAGTACTTGTCACTATTATCACTGTAAATCCATGTCTAAGACTTGGAACGAAGAAGGAAAAGTTTGAAATGGACTTGTGGTAAGCTGTGGATTAAAAAAAAAAAAAATCATGCAGAATGTACATGATATTTTTTTTCTTTTAGGGGGGTCGTTTAAATCAACAATCAATCTATTTCTAGGGGTATTGGCAGTTGGGAAGGGTCAATAGCTAGCTTGGATCTAACATCATTACATCAGAGGATGGAGTCCGAAATCTGCTGTAGAGACTCAGAAGAACGTCTCCAGAGATTATGCTTGAACCAGATATGAACGATGGCGGCAGCAAAAGCCAGTTTTCCTATCATATGTCAAGAAGATTTACCGGCATAGGCCATATCCACCCAAATCTATTACCTAGAGAACGACAAAATTCTTCTTCAATGAGGCCAACATTTTGGAAAGAGTGCCTTGCTAAACAGAAGAAGAGAATGGGCAATCGAAGGAGAGGTGATCCGCATCGTCACTAGCAATCCAACATAGGCAGCGAGATGGGGGGACTGCAATTTGATGCTGAATGAGGAATGATTTTGTAGGGAGACAGGGATGGGGGAAACTCTTGAACCAAACCAACTTGAGCCAAATTTGGATACAGCCACGTGCCTTGGTGAGGTCCGAAGCCGACTTGGCACTGAATAGGCCCGATAATGAAGCAAACCAAGAAGCAATATCACCACTACCAATGGGCCTTTGGGGATGGATGACAGAACATTCCATATGGTAGACAAAGTGGGAGAATGGGGTGGGTAGGCCAGCCGTCAAACTGAATGATGTTTGAAATCATATCCAACTTGCTATATTCAGAACTATGATTAGCTTTTTCACCTACCAAGTGGAGGACTACATGCGGATACCAATGGTCTAGCCAGAATCTTGTGGAAGCACTATAATATACTACAGGTTTGAATGCTCAAATCAATAGCCAATAGCAAGATCTTTTAATCAAAGGAGGGTTCAGATTAGGGGGATTTACATGACACAAAATCAGGTGGTTGAATGGTGATGAAAGTGAGGTCGAGTGTACGGAATAGGGATGGGAAGGTTTGCTGAAAATAGGACCTCAATCGAATGGCTAGATAAGCAGCTGTGGATGATTCCTGGCAGCAAAAGGACTATGGTTAAACAGTAATTTAACTACTATAATTAGGGTTCAGAGGATGAAGATGAATTGCAGGTTTCAGATGTGAAATAACCTATAAAGTAGGGGTGAAACAGGGCCGGGTTTCTTAAAACCCCAGCACAACCCTAGGTTCCCAAAACTCAACCCAGGCCCAACCGAACCCTGCTGGGCTCATACCAACCCAGCTAGGTCGTAATTGACCTTGATTGGGCTGGGTTGGCCCTAATTGGCCCTGATTTTTTCCAGGGTTGGGCTAAACCTGATTCATCCTATTTTTGCCATTTGTGTGCTATGCATAAAAAATAAAAAAATAAAAAGAGAAAAAAGAAGAAGAAAAAAGCACCAATAGATCAAATTAAAATTATAAGGTGCAACGCAATAATAAATGTTCAGGACACCTGACCATAAGAATCAATGACCTAGATTTTATTATTGTGAATAAAAGGATAGGATGACAACTTAAATTATTTTATATAAATCAACCCAAGGCCGACCCAACCCTAACCCAGGGTTAGTATTTTTCAACCCTAACCCACCCTCAGGGTCATAAATCTTAGCTTAGGCCCTGTTCGGGGTCAGGGCAGGTTCGGGCCGTCAGGACCAAACTTACCTCTAAGTATAAAAAGTAGCTCAACAGGTTAAGAAAACCAGAACTAGTTTAAGGAATGTAAATAGATTTTTAACAAGGTAAGAGAAGAATAGAGATTTCACTCCAGCAGCCAATCGGCTTGTCAGAATTGGTTGAGATTTGAGTAAAATCCTTAAGTTAGGATTCTTAAGCTTTTAACTGAATTTTAGTAAAATCAGATGTCTGGTTTTCTTAATCTAAAGAAAAGTGCTACATTCGAACTTCTACAAGATTGAGTTCTAGTTGCAGAATGCTTCAAAATAAAACTTACCTGTTGATGGCTATATCTGTAAAGTTTGAATAAGAAATCAATAACTAGTAGCAGTACAGAGCAAGGATATAAGATAGATCCTCCCGGGTTTCACACTGCGAGGTGTCATTTGGATCAAACACCAATCCTTTCCTTGATCGCACACAAAGGGTTTCTTGATCAAACAAATTCTTCATCAATGCAGAAGGAGAGAAGCAATGGCCTTTTCTACAACAACCACCACCACCACCACCACCTTATCCTAACTAAATGGGGTCGGCTACATGGATCCGAAGAGGCATACGTAATAAGAGAAGAAAATGCAGTAGAATGTAAAAAAGAAAAATGAAGTAAAAGAAGTGAAAAGAGGTAAAACACTAAAGTCATAGCAGCATCTCGGAAACATCCCCCTAAAAGGGGTTGGCTACACGGGTTATAGTCCTCCAAATAGCTCTATCTGTAGTCATACTTGGATTGAGCCCTAGTTTTTGCGTATCTTTTCTTACCACTTCTCTTATGGTCATTTTAGGTCTTTCATTTCCTCCTTTAGTTCATTCTATCTGAATATGATCACTCTTCCTTACTGGTGCATCTATGGGTCTCCATTGGATATAACCATACATTGTCAAACGGCTCTCGTGGAGCTTGTCCTGGATTGGTGCAACCCCCAGATCACTTCTGACATAATCATTCCTTACCCTATCTCTCATTGTCTTCCTGTGCATCCCCCTCAACATCTTCATCTATATTACACGCAATTTGTCTACATTCAGCCTCATATGTCATAACTGGTCTTATCACTGTCTTGTAAAATTTTCCCTTAAACTTAGCAGGCATGCGTTTGTCACATAACACTCCCATTGCACCTCTCCACTTCATCCAACATACTTTAATTCTGTGGGTAACATCATCCTCTATATCCCCCTCATTGTTAATGGTTGAGCCCAGGTATCTAAAACAAATACTTTGTGGTAGTTCTCACTCAAGTTTCACTGCTTCATCAGATGTCCTGATTTTACTGAAGATACACCTTATATATTTTGTTTTTGTGCCGCTTATCTTAAAACCTCTTGATTCTAAAATTGTTCTCCACTCCAGCTTAGTATTAATCCGTTCCGCTATCTCATCTATCAAAATAATATCATCAACGAATAACATATATCAAGGGACCTCGTCTTGAATGTGCCTGGTTAAATCATCTATGATGTGCGCAAACAAATAAGGGCTTAGGGCGGATCCTTGATGCGACTAAATAGTAATTGGGAAATCACTACTTTGACCCTCAACAATTCTGATACTTGTGACTAGGTTCGCATACATGTCCTTAATAATATCCAAATAGATACTTGAGTTCTGACTCTTCTCTAGGACCTCCATATAAGCTCTCTAAGGACTTTGTCATAGGCTTTTTCGATGTTTATAAAGACCATGTGAAGTTTCCTTTTGTGTGCTTTAAATATCTCCATGAGCCTCTTTAGAAGGTAAATAGCATCTGTCGTAGATCGTCCTAGCATAAAACCAAATTGATTCTCCGAGATATCATCTTCTCTTCTTAAGAGGGCTTCAATAACCTTTTCCCAAAGTTTCATAGTATGGTTGAATAGTTTTAGGCCTCTATAGTTATTGCAGTTCTGGATATCGTCTTTATTCTAATCGGAACTATAATGCTTCTCCACTCATCAGGAATCTTTTTTGTGCTTATAATCTTGTTAAACAGTTTGGTTAACCATGCTACCCCCCGATCACAATTATTTTGAGTTTTCAAACTAGAATAGGTTTCTTCTCATGTTTTTTTTTTCCCTGATAAATTTATATACATTTAACCGTGCTTTTATGATCCAGATTGAAGTGAATGAAATTGTGAGTTTGTGAAGCCTGGTGGCTGTGCATGTGCGAGCTTCTTCCCCCTCCCCTTTTCGTCCGTGTGCAATCGCTCTCTCTCTCTCTTATATCTCATTCTCCCTTCCTCTCTCTTGGAATCTGGTCTGAGCATTCTAAGTTCTATTTAAAGGTTGGATGAACCTTCGTTTTCCATATCCATCTGTAACTACTTCATAGTACTATTTCTTTCCAGATTTGATGTTCAGCACCTCACTGATATCTCGTAAATTATAAGATCAATTCTTAGTTTTCCGAGCTCTGAAATCACCGAACTGCACACTCTGTTCTGAGATGTTTTCCTACAACTAGGCTATCACACCACTTAAATCCTCCTGAATTGCTGTTTTCTGATCTGGATTTTGTCGGAAGATCTAGGCAGTCCTAGTTCTGAAATCCCAGATTTGATTGAGCCTTGGTCAAGGGGGTTATGGTTTTTTTTTTTTTGAGGGGGCGTGGGGTGGGGTGGAATTGCTTAGATCTACTAGATAAGAAAAAAATTACAAGACTAGTAGGTTAAAATTATATTTGACAATCACAACTTTCAAAGTGGAAACGATTTGCTGAATCCCCTTATGAGTAGAAAAAACCAAATGAACCACCAAAAATACTCTCTCTCTCTCTCTCTCTCTCCTCTTCTTCTTCTTACTCTTCCAACGAAACCTCCCTCCATCCCTCCCCCCTTGTAACCCCGCCCCACCCTCCCCCCTGCTAACCCGCCTCGCAACACCCCCACCCACCCTTTCTTGCTCTCTCCCCCCATCCCCACACTCCTTTTTTATCTCTTCTCCTCACCACAGGTTTTGTTAAAGTTCCTGCATAAATAGTTTCTGCTTCAGGGGACCTAGATAATTTCTATCTTCTTGAGTCGCCATCTGGTCCCCTGCCGTCATAGCCTCATAGGCATCTCTAGAATCGACTTCTGATAGTCCAATCCAACATTCAACCTTAGAGTCAACAAGTGCTCTGGTTGCCCGTGACAAGTTACAGGAAAACTATTTCTATTATTTTTTATTGTTTTTTGAAGTATCGAAGGAAACATATGGGCGGTGGTGGGTATGAGGGATGAGAGTTGCAGTGCAGGGTGTTGGTGTTGCAGAGTGAGATCATAACCAGTTATCAGGATAAGGGGATTGAATCTAAATAAAAGGGTTTAAATTTCCTCGCAACTGCATCACATTGGGAGAGAGGCCTAATAGCTTTATTATAGTTTCTTATTTCAGATAGTCTTTTTCTTTTCTTTTCTATTTTTTTTTCTCTGATCTTCAGTTCCATGCGTTGAACTAATCAGCTGAAAAAGATAGTTTATATTGAACCTCAACTCCTTTTTCTTTTAAGGAACCATGGGACAGGGAAAACAGGAAAAAAAAAAAAAAAAAAGGGAATTCCTCCCCTGTTGGAACTCAAGAATCAGAAGCTTTTTCAGTTGTGAATGCTCAAAAAATAACCATAATACCTAGACATCAGGACCGCTGGACCTAAAAATGCAACTTTTCTAGTGGGTGGGGGAGAAGGAGGAGGGCTGCGCAGGAACTTTAACAACCTGTGGTAAAGAGAGTGGGATAGGATGGGTGGCGGTGGTGTGAGGTTTGTTTTGCAGGGAGGAGGTTGGTGCGCAGGTGGGGTTGCAGAGGAGGAGTGGTGGTGTTCTTTCGTTGGAAGAGAAGGAGAAGAAGAAAGGAGGAGAGAGAGAGATAAGGGTGTTGGGGTTATTTTTGGAAGTTCATTTAACTTTTTCTATTTATATGGGGATTTGGTAAATCTTGTTAACATTGGACGTTGTAATTGTAAACCATAATTTTAACCTACCAGTTTTGTAATATATATATATATATATATGTTTTTTTTTATTATCTGGTAGATCTAATTAATTCCCCCCCCCCCTTATCAGATTTACCGCTGGACCTATTTTCCTATCATTGTTGAAGATGATAGTATTCAACCAAATTACAAATATGCCTCTTTCCACTAAGAGTGGCCTTATTTATTCCCTCTTTTATTTAAATTCCAAAATTACCTTCCACTTAAGGGACTATTCTCAGTTTAGTCCAGAATCCATTTTCTATTCCAAAAGGGACTCATAACTGTTCACCATGATTACATAATTTCCATTGGTTCTTTCTATGACTTCTTATTAATCTAGTGGTCCACAGTGAACCCAATAGGGTATTTTGACCTGGGTTCAGTATCAGGTGACCATTGTATAGTGCTATTGTAAAAAGCTCCGGATGCCAGCATGAAGACTGTTTTGAGTCTGAGAGCTGCCACTATGTGTAAAAATGCCAAAGGTTATGAACATGTCTAATCCACCCCTTACTGGCCCTGCAAAATTGTTACTTGCGCCAGTTTACAGCCCCTTTTGTTATGCAAAGTAATGAGTTAGTGTTCCCGGAGCACAAAAATGGTGGATACCTGATGTTCTCACTGAAGTGTTAGGTCATGGTTAAAAATATACTTCTATATAGTATTTTCTGAAGAGAAAAGTATTAATATCAACCTTTCAACCTTCCTTTTGAATTTCTATTGTTTTTGCAGCTGCTCTACTTGATAATTTCAATTTACTGTTAGGCATCTTTTTGTTCCAATTCTGCTCAGTAATTTGTGAATGCCACCTTGAAGTCTTGACTTTCCATCTTTTATGATGAATATATTCACTTGAATTATATTGCTATTATTTTCTTTTGTTGCTCTCTTAGGGCTTGAAGAAAGCACTTGCCTCTGGTGCTGACAAAGATGAAGAAGACTCTGAAGGAAGGACAGCGTTGCATTTTGCATGCGGGTATGGTGAGGTATGTTGCTTATGGAAAACTAATTTATTTTTCTTCTAGCATAACATGTTGAGTGAGTATTATGAGACCTAAAATACCGACAATTCCAAAGATGTTTGTCCATCCTGCCACTGGTACCTCATTCTCTATTGTGGTGCTAACAAATTGGGGAAACCTCCGATCTCTGAATGACATGGAAAGTTCATTTATTGAATACGTTTGGTCTCAGGAGCTTAATTTCAGTTTTGGTATGTTTTTTGAAAAGGTCAAGGTTTTATGAATGGCCCATTGAGATAAGATTATCTAAATGGACTAAGTATCTACCACGTTACAGATTGGATAGGCCCATATTTTGTGGACAGGTGAACTCCAAGGTCCTCTGCCTACATTTCAAGTTGCAGCTCAAACGGATATTATCAAAATCGGACCATGGGAGAGTGCATGGCCATACTTGGATGGAAGAAAAATACAAGGATGCATGCCAATAGGCCCAATACACGTGGGCGTTTGATTAAATTAGGTCCTTGAATTTTACATGTGGCTAATCCAAACCTAGACCTATCTATCCAACAGTCATGATTCCCACATCTCTTGCAATGTAGCACAAATACTGGAGCATTCAGATAAACTTATCTCAATGGGGCCATTTAGTCGAAATTACCCCTTTTTGAGAAAACGAAAAAGATAAGAGATCCAGCGAATTTTGTTGTAAGAGGGAGAGAACTTATGTTGCTAGAAAACCATAGAACTACATTCTCAGAGGGGTTTAATTTACCTAAAAATCCTACCTGGTTTTGTGAGGGGCTGGGTTTGAAATGCAATGTATGATTAGTTTAGTTAAAAGAATTGGGATTCACCTTCTAGCTGGATGTCTTGTTTGCTTTTGGTGTACAGGTGAAGTGTGCTCAGGTCCTTCTTGAGGCTGGAGCCAAGGTAGATGCATTGGATAAGAATAAAAACACAGCCCTACATTATGCTGCAGGTTATGGTCGGAAGGAGTGTGTCGCACTAATACTAAAGAATGGGGCTGCTGTGTAAGTTAAATGCCACAGTTAACATTCATTCTCTGTGTTTCCCCCGTTTTCTGAAGCTTGTTTGCTATGTGTTTCTTACTGCAGCACCCTTCAGAACTTGGATGGGAAGACACCAATTGACGTTGCAAAGCTGAACAACCAGCAGGAGGTACTAAAGCTGCTTGAAAAAGATGCATTCCTGTAACTTGAAAAGGCATGGATGCAGGAACAACAAAACCTTTCCTATTAAATATAATGGGGTTATTGTAATGAACATTTGGCTTTTGCTCAACAGGAGGGTGTCAATCATCACTGCCGATAGGGTTTCCTTGCTGTTTTATTGTCTATTTGTTAGTCTGTTCTGTTATACAATTCTGAGTTTTATAGCTGTAATTGCCATCGAATTTGTTTCTTTAGTAGCGACGTTTTCACTAGTATTAAGCGGTATATTGTTGGCCATATAATAAACACCTATAGTAATGGCAGAGGGTGACGTAGTAGTTCTTGTACTTTTTGCTTATGAAAACTAGTTCCCGTGAAGGTGTTGAATATTGGGAAACGGATGTCGTTTCTGTTCGCTGTCAATGGACAAGTCTCTCAGCGTCCTGTGGGTGTTTGGGTCTACTGTTTGTATGATCATCTGGTGATCACTTGGTTGTACAAGTGAGTATCTAACACTTATCTTACTTTCTGTTATTATAAATGTGAAGAGGGTTTTAAAAGTAAAATGGATAAGTGTTGGATATTCAGGTGTATGATCAAGTGATCCTACGGGCAGTGATCTGCTTTCGGTGGCGTTATTTGTTTTTTCCCCGGGTACCACTGCGGTGGTTTCAACGGATATCTTTTGGGCTTGGGATCTTACGGCGGACAAAACCTTAAACAACCTTTTTCGCAGGCTTATGCTCATTTTTTAGCTTCTAGGTGGTCTCCGGCGTTGTAGTTGACCACACGCATCAAATTCTGAAGCACAAGTTTCAGCCTTGACTTCACGTGGTGTTTCACCACTTAAGTCCACACGAAAGGTTTTATCATGCAATCGCTGTGCATAATATTAAAAAAAAATATAAATCTCTTCTCGTGGATGCTGATGGAGTTAAATACTTAAATGTATACCTTCCCTCCTGTTATTGTCGGTGTTTTTGCTAAGGATGTGAATTTGAAATTAAAATTGTTTATGAAATTGAACCCAACTGTTTACACTGAAATTGTAAAATCATTTAGTAAATGGTTTGGTTTCAAGTTTAAGATCGATTAGCTAAATGGGTTGGTTCGATTTTAACTGTTTAACCCATCGGTTCCAAACTAAATTGACACCGTGAAAATCAAACCGTTTACATCGTCAAAGTCGACCCGTTTAACTTGTATAGCTGTTTAATAGAATAAGGGGTTAATTGATATGTTTTCAGGGCCTCAAGCTCTTTAACTTTAAAACATTAACACTAATTTGTGTTCATTAGCAGTTTTGCTTGTATTTCACTTCTCCATGTAATATTTTCTTTTACTTAATCGTTTGGTTGTTTTAACAAAATATGATGGGATTAATTTAGGGAAGAATTAAGGACCATAGAGCTTGTTCAATGCCTCATTTAATTTTATACAAGATTGAAGCGTTTATCAACAAAAGAAAATTTCAGTAAGCATTCGAATAAAGTAGGAAACTGATTGCTAACTGTTTAGAAACCGTATGGACTAAAGCATGATCAAAACTGTAAAATCGACATCATTTAAAAACCGTGAAACGGAAACCGTTTACTAAATGGTTTTGATTTCAGAAAGTGCAATTGTTTAGTAAATGGTTCGGTTTTGGTTTCAGCCAAATAAACATGAACCGAACCAAACCATACCATATACACCAAAACCAAACCAATAAACACCCTTAGTTTTTGCGTCACTCCTAGATATTTTTACTACTTTAAAATCTCATGATCCCAATTTTGTTGAATCATTGTTTGACCCGGTTCTTTCATCTTTTATTAACGACTCTCTTTGCTTTGAATCTTCTGTGTAAAAAACAAGCTATATTTTATAGACAATGTTGGGAGTTTTATTGAAGAGAGTGTATATTCCTTCGTTCTTGACTATTTTGTTGGTTTCAGTACCTTTTAGGCTGCATTTGGTAGTCATTCAGTTTCAGAAACGACATTTCATATTAAAAATAGAATTTTCAGCTTCTGTGTCAAAATGTCGTTTTAAAACAAAAAAGTGGTGTCTGGTAAACCTATTTCAGGAACAATTACCCTAATGGTTCACTTTTTTTTTGTATCTAGAAAAAAATCGAAATGACGGAACAAGGTTTCATCGTCCCATCATTTTGCGTTTTTAGCGTTCTTTTTTTTTTTTTCCAAAAAAATCGAAAAACATCAAGTTGACACCAAACTCTTTATTTGGTTTTTTTGTTCCCATAGAATGGAAAAACGTCAGAAATGTTTTCCTAGATGACTACCAAACACAGTCTTAGTGTCAATTGTATCCTAGTTATTCTTGTCCCCAAGAAATAGAATTCCGTAGGTGTTGAAAATTATAAGCCTTTAGCCTTTGTAGTGTTTGTTATAAGATTATTATGTAAGTATTAGCGAGTAAGCTCAAACCTCTTATTAACAACTTTATTTCCCTTTTTCAAGTTGTGTTTGTTCCTAGTAGACAAATTCTTGATAACATCTTTATTGCGTAAGAAATTTTTCACTATCTAAAGACATAAGGGAAAATTAGGTTATAATACTCTTGACATGTCTATAGCATATTATAGGATTGAATGGATTTCATTAAAACCATCTTTAAATTTTTTGGGTTTCGCTCTTTGTGGTACAATGTGATTGGCTATTTGGTGTCTTTTGTTTGACATTCAAGTTGAGGGGTAGCAGTTTTGATTTCACTGAGCCTTCAAAGGGTATTAAGCAAGGGTGGCCCTTGACTTTTCACATTTTTGTTATTGCCAAGGAGGTTGTTTCTCGGTTACTCAATACTTATAAGGACTTTAATATGTTCAAAGGGTGGCTACTTGTCTTATTGTTAAAGATAATGATATCTCTTTAAATGCTGACTATATGATGACATTGAAGTACCATTGATGCAAGCAGTAGGGGGCTTCTCATGGGTGTAAAGCAAGCTAGAGACGCAGGGTGAAGTATTGGGGATATTTGGATTGATTCTATTGAGCTTGAACACCTAATTTCTGATTAGAGTACAACCTCGTGTCCTTGGAGTGAAGTTCCACTTTTTTCGTTTTTGGGTCTCTAATTGTTTTCCTATCTCATCAAGGCTGCCAGGCGAAAGACTTCAACACTCTAAATTTCTTTTCATGATTCTATTTGGATCCTATCTTTATGACACCCAATTCTCTTATTGGGCGTCATACGCTACAATAATGTAATATCCCTATGTAATTCTCTTTATGGTATGATGAGACTAATAGTTTTTTGGGTGATTGCAAAACGATTTCACTTCTCTAACTTTGGCTCCTACAATAATGTAATATCCCTTCTTTCTTCTTAATGAAATCTTCTTCTTTCAAAAAAGTAATAATAAATAAATAAATAGAGAGGATGTGGGAATGGCAAGAAACACATTTGGGACACAAGCTAGTTGCTGATGACACCTCAATCTTTTTTGTCCCGTATTTGAAAACTCTAAATGTTTAAAACGCGTATTATCCTTCTTAGTTTTTTATCCGTCCTCGAAATTTTTTACTACAATTTATGTCCCTTTTTAATTTCTTAGTCGTTTTAAATATGCAATCCAAAATTTTTACTTTTTTATGGTTCTCCCGTTTAACTAACTATGATTATGTTCTTATCAAAAAAACTAACTATGACTATGTCATGCTTGTCATGTTTCGTATTAGTGGGTTGGTGCACTAGTCTCCCCGAGGATTAGTTGAGGTGCGCGTAAGTTGGCCTGGACACCTTGGTTAACACAAAAAAAAAAAAAAAAAAAATAAATCAACCCCGTAAAAAGTTGTGCTATGTTAAATAATAAAATGGAGAGATTTAGACATGCCACCTGCTCCAAGTAAACTAGCAGGTGATAGATACAAAGGAGAGGGGACAACAATGGGTAGGAGGTCTATTCACTCAGAGTGGGAAAGAGCGGCAGACACATGGTTGGGTAGCCTAGCGGTGTGCCCAACCTTTTCCCATAATAAAAATCCTATTGCTATGGAAAAAGAAAATATCTTATTTTGCAAGAATCATTGAAAGGGGGGCTAGTCACTTGAATGGGGGAAGAGAAGCAAACAAATGGTTGGGCAGCCTGATACAAGCACAACCTCTTCCCATGATAAAAATCCAAGGTAGTGTTTCCTGAGGGGGAGTGTAGTTCCTATGTGTGTACAAGGGCCAATGGGAGCATGGGGAAGTATCCATAGAAGCGTCATTTTCCTTTCAGGGGAAACATGCCAGTCATTTTGCTCCCCATGTGTTTGGGCGCACGGGCCATACTCCCCTATTATTGTTTTCTTTTTAGGGAAAAATTTTGTGTGACCCATGGTTTTAAGTATCTCCGATACCGATACGATACCCTCCGATACGTATCTTAAATTTAGCCGACCGATATGATACACATCGATACGATACATGAAATTTTTAAAATCCTTTCGTATCGATATATATCCTACAATACATACCGATATGCATCAATACACCACCAATACACATCGATATGATACGATATGCCTCGATACGACTCTATGAAAATTATAAAATTGAGGTAAAATGTACGTTTCGGTATGTATTGGTACGTATTGGTGAGTATCGGTATATATCGATCGGTACGTATCGGTATGTATCGATCGGTACGTATCGGTATATATCAATATATATATCGATACGTATCGGTGAGTATCGGTATGTACCGATACAGTGCGCTACGGTCATATAATGGCCAAGATAGGTAATTTTTCAGAAAAACACAATTTTTTGAAGGTTTTTGTTCCAAAGTTGCTGTCAGCCATATTTCTCTTTAACTAAAGTGAAAATCAAGGTTGGGAACAAGGATTTTACATTTATGGGACAACTACAAACCTTGAATTCTTAGTATGATACCCTCAATTTAGTATTTATGCATAATACATGTTATCAATAGCTTTTTTTAACAAATTCTTTATGCAAAAGTGTTTAAAAAAATGTTTTCTATCCATTTATGTGTGTATCTTTAGTGTATCTTAGTGTATCTCCGATACGATACGATACCCTCTGATACGTATCTTAATTTTGGCCAATCGATACGGCGATCGATACCGATACTTTAATCCTTGGTGTGACCTAAAAATCCTGTAGCCATTTGCCATGGAATAAAAGGCATTTATTTTGCTATGCACTAGGGTAATTGATTCTAAATAAATAAATCGGGTTGGGCAACTGCACTTATATCAAAATGAAATTGCCACTTACCCCATGCTAACCATATGTTGGCAGGAAATGATATGGAAGCAACGTCAAGGAGTCTCCTATACAGGTTGACAAAAGCAACGAAAGGTGAATGAGATATGGATGAGATTTAGAGCGACATAGAGAAGTTAAGGAATTTTTGGGAAACTAACGACATCAGTTGATACCTCAATGGCCATGGATTGTAATTCCTCTTTTGCTGACCATTAATTATTTTTTGCCTAGGCCTAATCGACATACAACAATATTATCTTGAGGAAATTACACTTCCTTCCTCTATAGTTTACCGTAATATCACTTTCATCCCACGTACTTTTATAAATACCACTCCCCTCCCCTATAGTCTGAAGATTCTATCAATCGTCCCATTAGTGATTGACGTCGTTAAAATATCATGTGAAAAGACCAATTTACCCTTGTATATAATACATATCTCTATTCGAAGCTGTAACTTAGGGTAAACCCTAAAAACAGAGAAATTACCCTAAGACTTTGGCAGTTGACTTTATCACCTCATAGGCCAAACCCTAAAAACAGAGAAAAGGTACCCAAGATGATTTAGTAAATCAGTAATCACCACGATTATCACTGTAATTGTCCCTCCCAACCAAGTTGCTCTCGACCCTCTCTGCAATCTTGTGATTGGCGAAAGTTGCTATTTTGGGGGCTATTTTAGTGGCATTGTTGCCTCATTCATCTATGAGCAGACAATATCATCGAAAGTAAGAAGGACAAAGAAGGAAGAAGACAATTGAGGCGTAAGCAAGGATTAAAGTATCGGTATCGGTCGTCGTATTGGTCGGCCAAAATTAAGATACGTATCGGAGGGTATCGTATCGTATCGGAGATACACTAAGATACACTAAAGATACACACATAAATGGATAGAAAACATTTTTTTAAACACTTTTGCATAAAGAATTTGTTAAAAAAAGCTATTGATAACATGTATTATGCATAAACACTAAATTAAGGGTATCGTACTAAGAATTCAAGGTTTGTAATTATCCCATAAATGTAAAATCTTTGTTCCCAATCTTGATTTCCACTTTAGTTAGAGAGAAATATGGCTGACAGTAACTTTGGAACAAAAACCCTTCAAAAAATCATGAGTTTTCTAAAAAATTACCCATCTTGGCTATTATATGACCGATACGTATCGATACTCACCGATACGTACCGATATATATCGATACTCACCGATACGTACCGATACTCACCGATACGTACATATATATATATATATATATATATCGATACTCACCGATACGTGCCAATATATACCTATACGTGTCGATCGATACATACCGATACTCACCGATATGTACCAATACATACCGAAACGTATATTTTACCTCAATTTTATAATTTTCATGGATCGTATCGAGGCATATCGTATCGTATCGATGTGCATTGGTGGTGTATTGATGCATATCGGTATGTATTGTAGGATATATATCGATACGAAAGGATTTTAAAAATTTCATATATCGTATCGATGTGTATCGTATCGGTCGGCTAAATTTAAGATACGTATTGGAGGGTATCGTATCGGTATCGGAGATACTTAAAACCATGGGCGTAAGAACTGAGAAGAAACCAGAAGCACTCCCACTATGTTTCCCCTCAGAATGTAAGGACAGAAAGGAGCAAGATTACAAGCGAAAGTAGAGAAACCCCTTAAAATATAATTTTATTCTTTGAGTTGGAGAGCCCAAAGGCATGTTTTGAATGTGATTTGTGGAACAAGAAGGATATCAACGGAATTCCCGTCACCAAGTACACAATGTAGCAACAGTAGATTTAGGGTTAAGGGTTGAGTAGACCCGAGTAATGAACTAGAATACGGTGTCCGAGTAAACTGCCGTAGGGGTACTGAGGCGGCGGTGGAGGAGACGGTGCAGGCACCAAACAACAACTGGAGCATGAGGCAAATATGGGAGAGATTGAGGTATCCCCTGTAATCATTCGAGGGAGGATAGAGGGGCACTAGAGTAATAATAGCTCGAAGGAGGGGTAGTATAGAACCTGCGGAGAAGGAGGCATAAAAGGCTGTCACGGATGGAAGATTTCCATCCATCTAGATCTTGCCATGGAAGCGATCCGGAGGGACGGCATAGCTTAAGGGGAGAATGATATTTTATGAAATAAGTGGGAAAATAAATATTACAGCAAAATAAAAGGGAAAGGTATGTAATTTCTCCTATTATCCTTTATGAATTAATAGCCTTAGATGCGAACCCTGACCATCTGTTAAGCTTTTTTTTTTGGTAACAACTATTAAACTCTTTTTTTTTTTTTTTGGGTAACAACTATTAAACTGTTTAACTATCTATTAAAGAGTTTGCCTTTCTTTTTTTTTTTTTTCCTACAAAAAGAAAAAGCCATTTATTTACAAGACTCGTCGATCGATTTCGATCGATTCTTGAGTCATCCTGAGTTCCTGAATCCTGACCCAAGTTGAGTCTAAATACCGAGTCCGCAAGATATGGTCAGAGTCGTAATCACGAGAAAATTGTTTTTTTTTTTGGGTGAAACGGAATCCCGAGTTACGGTAGACACTTCTTCCCTAGCCAAGAGCCAAGTAATCTAACCCCTCCCAGAAAGCACCACTCACTAGTCGGACGGGGTTTTGGAACGGAAAAAGATTTTCTCCTGTATTTTGGTCTGTGCACCGGTCGAATAGCTGGGAGGTTTGGGAGATGAACACAAAAGTCTGGACCCCGCACGCGTTCGTTGCACCGCGATATACTCAGATTCAAGGTGAATATAGCTTGCGGGATTCTCAAAACCGCCAACGTTGTGGCCTTTTCTTTCGGCCAGGAAACCGCCTCCGTCAGCATAGGGATGCAAGGCGTCCTCGTAAGCGGTTATATTATTCCGATGACCAACCCCATGAAACCACCGGAGTTCAGCTCTACGGTGACATTGAAAGGTACTCAAACAAATCCGGTCCGTCTTCTTTCCCACTCCGCTTTATAAGATAGTTATTTGCAGACATAGTTATTTGCAGACTTAACTGTAAAGACTTGCGTATTATTGTGTCTTCTTCTTTTCTTTTAGTGAATTACAAATTTTTATTGATAAGGAGGAGAGCCAAACAGCGCAGGAGGTGCTTCCTGTTATCCTCCAATGTTTTTTTTTTTATATGAATAAATAATATCCTCCAATGTTTTGTTTTACGTCAAATTGTTTAACTGTATTTAGCGCAACATACACGTTCTCTGTCCATTATATGCTCAGTTTGGTCTTCTGCAAATGTGTTGTGACATCTTGGGCGCCACTGGAACGAGTTGTTCATTATGGCCGCCATTGCCTATCTGATCATGTGAATTTGCCTCCAAGAACTTCTAATTAGGGATGTAAACGGATCTAATTGAATTTGGATCGGCTGTGTTCGGATCAGGATATTTCTTGACCGGATATGGATGCCCCTTAAACGGATACTGATGCGGATCGACAATCCGTTTACTCTCTGACTTGGGTAATCCGGACCTTCCTTGCCCCAATGAATATAATTTTCTCTTAATCCATATTTCTGAGTTGTTTTAACTCTTTTCCTCATTCTCTAGAACCTGTATGAACTTCAAGAACTCTTAAAAACATTAATTGATTATTTAATCAGATCAGATAATTATTTTTCGGATAATTCAGATTTTAATCCGGATACCGTTTAATCAAATACGGATACGAATGCGAATTCGAATTTGGATTTCGACTATCCATTTACATCTCTGCTTCTAATGGATACCTTATTATTATTTTTTTGCTAGAAGGATGATTTTATTAAAAAGAAATATGAAAACATACATCAAAGAAAAACCAAAAGGATAAGGCTGAAACCGTTAGGTGAACTTGTAAACTCCACCTTTGGTATGACCATCCGCAGAAAGAGCAAGCGAGTGACCTAGTAGAATCGAAATCGATACCTTATTCTGCCTTGTCTCCAAAGAAGAAATAAACTTCAATGATCACTGAGTGAGAGTCTCTCCGAGAGACAAAATGAAGTCTGAATCATTCAAATCTGCTATTCCCAGAAAACGCTACGACTTTATTTCTCATTATTGCTTCAACTAATCTAGCATGTTCAATTTTTCTCATGCGATTGAGTTTTTTTTTTTTGGGTGAATAAAAAATTCATTACCAAAAGAGAAAGGAAATAGAAGGGCCCCTAAAAAAGGGGAGAAAGAAAAAACAATAAAGAACAAACAAAATGAACAAAGCAAAGACCAATCCTTTGGGGGAGGAGACAAAGGGCTATAGAGGAGAGAGAGGCAGACCCTAGGACACAACAATATGCCTGTTCCATAACGAGGGTGACCCAAGATAACTTGCTTCCAAATTGAAAAAGAGATATAGTCCCAAATATGTGGAAAGATCTGGAATTGGAAGACTATTTCTTGAGATTGCACTCCATCCAAATATGATTAATAGTGGCACCAAAGTTGAGCTTTCCCACCTCATCACAAGGCTGCTTATCAGTAAAGGACATCTACCCAAATCCATTCCCTCGCAAAAGGAAGGATCCTTTGATTCCTTGGCCAAGATTTTGCCAAGGGCCTTTTCCAAATAGAAGAGGAGAATGGGCAAGGAAAAAGTGGTGGTCCACGTCTTCAGAAGCATTCCTACAAAGGCAACAGGAAGGAGAGATTTTCTAGTGATGGGAGAGAAATGATTGTGTTGGGAGGCAGTTGGAGAGGGCCCGCCAAACAGTGAAACTGTGATGAGAGATGACTTTTGAACCAAACAAGCTTGCACCAAGGGCATAAGGGGCCACGGGATCTTATGTAACCCCAAGCTGTATTGCAGCTGAAAACGCCTAAAGAAGAAGTATACCAAACCATATTGCCTCCCCTACCTTGAGGTCTCTTGGTGAGGGAGGACAAGGCTTGCCACATAGATGATAACTAGGAAGTGGGAGAAGGCAGGAGCACTCAGTTTACGTTACTAATGGTGTCGACAACCATTGACTATATAGCAAGGTTTGAGGTCTCAGTTTCGCCTGGGCAAAACACTGAGATCTTGCGAGATCTCGGTGAAATCATGTATTTTTGGATAGGACAATTTGGTAAAACTTGGGTATGAGTTTTGGTGGCCATACGGCCAAGTTAGCCCCTGAAACTTGTCATCTAGTCTATTTTAGGCCTTCTAAACACAATTGAAACATTAGATTTTTAAAAATCAAAACCCAAAATGGTACTTTCACTTTAGATCTCACTTTAGATCTTAGGTTGGTAGTCTATGGTGTAGGTGAGCTCTACCTTTGGCTATTCTATACAATATCTAGTACTTTTACAACACATAATTCAATTAAAGTGAAAAACAACTTAAATAAGCATAAAGAATTAAAAGAAATAAAAAATGGTTTGTTATACATGGATGATTCACATACACATATAGTCACATATACCTTATATGAGAGTGAAAAATAGACATCGTAGTATAGCACAAAAACACAAAATCTTTTGGAGAGGGGGTTTTCTTCACAGCAAGGCGAGACATGTGAGGTCTAGTGAGAAAGGTGAGAAATTTCTTCGAAATGAGGTTTAAAACATCATGTGACGATTTCGAACGAGATATTGTCATTTTCCAGTGTTGCTTATGATTAGGACTTGCCAAAGCCAAAACACGAGATTCTAGTTAGATGTCGTTGAGACCTCAAACTATGCTGTATAAAGAGGTTCAAACTGTTTAATGGCCCTAGCACCAATTGAGTAAATGGGAACACCTATAAGCATGTGGTCCAGCCAAAGGAAGGTGGAGGCACCATCGTCAATTTTGTAGGTAATGGCCCCTAGAGAAATAGACTTGAGCTTCAAAATCTTACGCAAGATGCAAGAAGCATTGGAGATGAAAGGAGCTGTCCAAATAGAATTATAACAATATTAAAGCATTAACAACCAACAACAATGGAGAAGAATTTAAAGGAAGAAGAAGAGAAGACAGAGAGAAAGAGGAAATAGAACTCTACCCACGGTTGAGTTGTGAACATCTTTCTCAAACTGTGGGACTAGAGAATGTATTTATAACCACAAAAAATACTTATACCTGTGGTCCATCGACCTTAAGTAATTGTACCACCTAATACCTAAAACACCCCTCATTGCTTAAGACTAATAAAATAACATAATAACCACAGAAGGATAAATCAATAAACATAGAAATCGAGAGTCGAGACTACTTAACACTCTTCCTCAAGCTGGAGCATAGACATCACCCATGCCTAGCTTGGAACACCCTTGTAGAATAACATTATGAAATAAGGCTTTGGTAAACAAATCCCCAGGTTGACTTTGTGAGCTGACAAACAGAGTAGAATCAACTTCTTCATCACTTCGTCCTTCAATATGCTTCGTCCTCTCATGAAAAATTGAATTGTTAGCAATGTAAATGATTGCTTGGTTATCACAAAACATCTCCATCGACTTGTTGGTAGAATAACCAAGCTTTTGAACAAAGGGCCGAAGCCACATCAACTTAGTTGTAGTATGATTCTGTAGCTTGATACTTAACTTCCGCACTTGGATGGGCTACAATAGTTTGTTTCTTACTCCTCAATGTAACAAGATTACCTCTAAAGAAGGTATAATAACTTGTAGTAGACCAGCAAAGTCTCTCATCTTCTTAGCTGGGATCTTTGATTCTGGCAAAGCTCCTTGCTTGAGCAAACTGGTTTCTTCCCTGACCATCTTCCGGTGAAGTATCCTGGGCTCCCCCTCATCCCGGCTAGGCTTTCTGCCCATCATTGCACCCCTATGCTTGGCCTCATTAGAAAACGCCTTCAGCTCTAGACAGGAAAACTTCTATCCTTTGCTGGCCAATTAGAACTCATCAGATCTGTCCTTCAAGCTTCCTACATTTACTGGTCGGGCATATTCGGATTGTCGAAATTCATTATCTCCAGGCTTGAGTCCATTTTTGCTTCTTTCCTGTGGAAAGGAAGTGAGTGTTCGAGATTCCCTCGCCCTACCAGCTGGGCTGTTGTTTGTCTTCCTAAAGCAGAAAGGGGTTTGGGCTTAAGAAGAATCAAAGATGTGAGTTCTGCTGGAATCATCAAGTTGGCCTGGAAGATTGTCTCTAAGAAGGAAAGTATACGGGTTAAGTGGGTGTACTCGAATTTGCTTAGGTCCGACTCCTTTTGGACAGTGAAAATCCCTGGTGATTGCAACATCAGCCAGTTCTGCCTCTACCAACATCGTTACTCTGTCAGTATTAATTAGTTCTGTTAAATGATTTGTCAACTAACTGTAGTTCTATTTCATCTCCTTTGCTGTCTCAATATTGCATTCTCTGTTCTGTTTCTGCTGGGTTTGTTACTGCTGAACCTGAACTTATTTAGGCAGCCCCTACTCCTTAATTACTTTTAATAACATAGGCCTATAAGCCAGCCTAAGTAATCTTAAGTTCTGCATTGGGAATTAAGGTTTAAGCACTGCATTAGCCGCATAACTGGTATTTAACTGGTTTGACCTCATCTTTTATTTTGTGCCAGAATTTAAGAACTGTTACTGACTCTAATTTATTTCTCATTCGCAGATTAATTACAGAAACTGCAAAGCTATCCCAAGATGGTTGGGGTGCTTCTGGAGATTGGAGTGAAATTGAGGTGCTGTCAGTTTATTCTTCCCTGATTTTCCGCTATTCTTCTTATCCTCTTCAATTTCACGAACCCTAATTTTATATTCTCTATTTAGGTGAGCATTCTTTCTTAGTGTCTTGTTTGTTTTCCCACTCTTGTATGCTGTTTCCCTTACTGTCAGTTATTTACTGTTCATGAGTACTGTCTACAGCCCTATTACAGTGATTGTTTCTTCCTCTTCCGTTATTCTCTTGATCTCTTCTAGTTTTAAAAACTCTATTCAGCCCTACTCTATTACCCACCACCTTTCCTCGTAGTTCAGCCTTAGGAAATCCATAACCCTAGGGTGTGCTGCATCAGAAATCTTCCTTTTGGTTCTGGTACACGTCTGAAAAATAAAAAATAAACATAATTATGGTCTTGAATTCATAATCGGAAAAAAAGAGAACTGAATTCATAAAAACTAAATACAATGGATTTGATATTTCTCCTTTTCAGAATTCAATACAAATTACAAAGCCCTGCCTATGTGTAATGGGGGTGGGTGGGAGGGGGAGGAAATAATTAGCTTGTAAAAGAGAAGGGGAAATCTACAATAAGCCTATTGTAGGGGTATCAGCATAACACTGGGCAGAAAACTTTGATCTGACATCAAAGAGAATGGAATACCAAATATACTGAAAGGATCTTGACTTCGAGCCCATCTTCTGAGGTTACGCTCTAGCCAGAAAGCTTTGATTTCACGTCAAAGTTGAATATTAGTTGTTCGTAGATATCAATGTAGATGAAACTGTATTGTAACTTGTCAGTGTAGGGGGAGTAACCTCTCAGAAAAGCAATCAATAAATGGAAGAGAAAACCTTATGAACAGGTAAAACTTAAAACCCAGAATAACAAGAACAAATATCTAAGGAAAATTGATTTTAACCTAGAAGGGGTTGGGGGGGGTGTTTGTGGATAAGGAAGAACAAACTCAACTTTGTCAAGGCCGTTGTCTTAGGTGAAGGCCGTGAAGCCTAGGGGACTTAGTGGTCCATCAGGGCTAGGTGAGACTGGCCTTGCCGCCTTGGTGATATCTAACTAGGCTGGTGCCTTTGACCTGGTGAGCTTGAAGGCTGTGTCAATTCAGCTGGGTAGTAAGGTTCCCACATTTGCTTGTACGAACCAAACATTTTTCCAAAAAAGCGTATCCTTTTCCTTAAGAGTTGCCATTTTTGGTTTGGGGCCCCAAATATTATTTGAAATTCATAGCTATTGGTGCAGTCCAAAGATGGGTCTTTATCAGGTCAATAATTTGTTTATTGTGAGGCAACAGGCCTGGTTCAACATTGATTTTCTTATGCTAATACATTAATAAAGTTACATCCTTGAGACAAAGAATTTCTATGTTAAGCCTAATTGTGGATCCACTTTTACATGAGAATTGATCTGACCTCATTGGCCTCATGTGTAGGCATTGTCAAATAAAATAAATATATTTATAATTTAGCATCATCAACGTGATAAAAATGAACTAAATTGTGTAACTCTAAGGCAGTACAAAATGACAAATCCCAGTACAAACAACAAAAATGCATGGTATAAATGATCAATTACAAGGAGAATTACAGAAGACAGAAAACAACTACCATATATTTCCATGATAGGCATCTAGGACAGCACCAAATGTGAAGATATATATTTAGATATCAGATTTAAAGATAGTGGAAAAGAAAATAAATTATGCATCCACTAGTGGTAAATAATCAGTACATCAGTGGAAGGAAATATAAAATTATGCTAATTCTAAACCAATAGAAGCAACTAATGCACATGTTGCTTATCTCTAATGAAAACTATTAATACATGTACAATATGTTACTGGTTACTGTTCTGGTTTATCCGTTGTTTTGGTTTTCAATCTCTTAAGTTTATTCAGCACCCAGTTTCACTATAAATCTGTTTTGTTGCATCTAAATAAATCAACTGAGAATTGGATCTGAAATCAGTGTTAACCAAAATTCAATTGAAGTTTGCCGATTGTGAGATGTATGGTTGCACTGAGTCAACTGGGAATTGAATTTGCAATTGTTGCTGTTCAGTGGTAACTGGAAATTCAACTGAAGACTGCTGAATCTGACCTGAGCAGTGCTGGAGGTTTGGTTCTAACAACTTTGAAGCTCCGTTGACCGGAAAATTTAATTTCTTGATTATGGGCTTGTCTGCTGTATCAGTTACCAATTTGGAACCAAAAGAATCATGCTGGTTAATCATGGTCTAGTTGGACTTTGAAATTTCTAAACTCCTTTTGTTTTTTTTGGGTGAATAAGAAATTCATTACCAAGAGGGAAGGAGGGGGGAGGGGGAGAATACAAGCCTCAAAGGGGAAGCAAACCAAAATTGTGAAAACCCTAAGCAGGGGGTTGTGGGAAACAAGGAAAGGAGGAAGACCCCAGGACACAACAATGAGCTTGTTCTTTGAGGAATTCCTTACAAGGAGATGGCAATTGGGAGATAAGGCAAGCTTGGAGCTAATAGAGGCAACAAGCAGGGGAGACTTGGATGTGGCGATAAATGAGGACGGATTGGATGGGGAGGCAGTTGGAGGGGGCTCTCTAGATTAGTGGAGTGATGAGGAATGTGACCGGTGAGCTAGATAATCTTGTGCCAATGAACGAAGGGAACTCTAGAACACATCAGGTCCCAAGCATAGGGAGAGTTGAACCTATCAAAGGGAGAATGGGACCAAATGACTTTGTCAACACCAACATGGGAGGATGGAGGGATGGGGGGAGGGTGAGCTGTAACCTAGCAGTGAGGAGAGGCAATCCTAGATATTTAACCGTGAGGGAACCTCGGGAGAAGCCAGTCAAATGGAGAACATGAGCTTTAGAGGCTTCGGGGGCTCCGGCGACGAAAAGACAGGATTTGAGGAGGTTGATATGAAGGCCCGACAGGGATTCAAAAAGATGGAGGGATGACATTATGGTCTCGATGGAGAGGGGGTTAGCCTTGGACAAGATCATGAGATCATCGGCAAAAGCAAGGTGGGTAAGCTTGAGGGCCTTACATTTAGGAATGGGGAAAATAAGATGATGATTGGTGGAGAACTGGATTGATATGGAAATGACTTCAAAAGCAAGGTAGAAGAGGAAGGGGGAGAGAAGACAGCCTTGGTGGATAACTACAGCAGAATCAAAGAAACCCAACGGGATACCGTTAGTAAGGAAAGAGAATTTAGGAAAAGAGATGCAGTAATAGATCTATATGACAAGAACAGGAGGGAAGGACATTGCCAACAAGGTCTTGGAGATGAAATACCATTTAATGGAGTCAAAAGCTTTGTGGATGTCAATATTGAGGAGAGAGGTATGGGAATGGATTTTGAATCACCTATATTAGACGTGGAATGAATGAGATATGAGTGATTTAAGTTTAGCCACTCAGGATATTCCAAACGGCATCTTGGCATAGTTTATGGGTGTTTGTACACCATGGAATCAAGAACCAAATCTGATTTGTTCAATCGGTGTCATAAATCTGTGGGGAAATTTGAAGCCGTAGGATTTACATAGGTCCACAGAGCACTTTGCGGGAGATCCAATGAACAGGATCTCGTGACTGAACAAAATGCAACTAAAAAAGGTGTCGTGATACATTTCATGTCTTGATTTATCAGTGCAGGTGGGTGTAGCCCAAGCTGTTGGATCAGCTTAAGAGAGCAGTAAAGATCCTTAGCTTTTGGATTTGAATTGAATGGCCTTCTAATTGCGACTCCAACTAAAACAACGGAAACAGAATCTTCAAAACATCTCTCCAAACGCGTGACTACCTAGTCCTTATTGCTTCTGTGTGACTCAATGTATAAGGAATCAGTGTGCTCGACCAATCGGTGATCTCGCGATGGGATCAACATCGTCATCAGTTAGTGCCAACGATGCACACCCTCAAATTAGTATATGTGTGATGTTTTTGCACTCCCGATAGGGCATCGAATTGAGCTTTTTGATTTTGCATTGTGCCGTTGTGGATACCAACTATTGATAATTACAACATGCTTTAAACAAAAATGGTCACAAAGGCTAGCCATTTTTTTTCCTTCTCTTAGGCTTTAGGTCAATACTTCGGCTCATCCTCATGCCTTAATGGAAAATTAAGAAAATCCCTTGCGGATCCCTTATGCACTGCAGCTCGCGCTTACAGCATGACAAGCCAGCCGAGGCTGGTTGCCTGCTATGCGGCAGTGAGCTGGCGTAGCCCTTTGTCTACGAGTGACCTTTTATTGTAGAACTAGATTACACAAGGCTAATACCCCCAATGTATTATGGCCCCAAACCCAAATCAGATAGGACTCCTGAATTAGCTTGAGAATTTGGATAACGACATAGAATTCCAAATCATAAGTTGAGTACCTTCTCTTTGCATCATTCAACTTCCCACTGTAGAAGGCAATCATATGGCCCTCTTGCATAAGCACTCATCCTCTCCCAACATGGGATGCATCAGTAGCTACTTCAAACATGAGATCAAAATTAGCTAGTTTAAGCATTGATGCTTCTGTCATTTTCTATTAGATCAAGTTGAATGCTTTAGTGGCAGCCGGGGTTCATTGGAATGGGGCTTTCCCTCATTTTGTGCTCTCCACGATAGGTGCCACAATAATGCTGAAATTCCTTATGAACCGTCTATAGAATGAGGCAAGATTGTGGAAACTTCGAACCTCTGTCAAAGTCTTAGTTATGGGCCAATCTACCATGCTATTAACCTTCTCTGGATCAACTTCTATACCTTGAGAGGACACAATAAAGCCAAGGAATACAACCGTGGGCAGCATGAAAGAACACTTCTTCAAGTTGATATAGAGCTTCTCTTCTCATAGCACCCTCATCACACGCCTCAAATGTTCAATGTGCTCATCTTGTGCTTTGCTGTAAATTAATATATCATCAAAGTCTACCACAAGGAACTTGCCAATAAAGGGGTGCAACACATGAGTCATCACTCTCATAAAGGTACTAGGGGCATTGGTAAGGCCAAAGGGCATGGCCTTCCATTTGTATAACCCTTCTTTTATCTTGAAGGCTGTCTTTCATTCATCCCAGGGCAGATCCGGATTTGGTGATACCCATTACGTAGATCAAACTTTGAGGAGATAGTGGCTCCTGTCAGCATGTCTAAAACATCATCCAAACAGGGAATGAGAAATCTGTACTTTACTGTGATTTTGTTGATGGCACGGATGTCAATACACATACGCCATGATCCGTCCTTTTTAGGTGTTAGCAGGGCTGGTACGGCACATAGACTCATGCTTTCTACTAGAAATCCCTTTCGCAACAGATCATCCACTTGTCTCTTGAGCTCGTCATGCTTTATGGGGCTGAGACGATAAGTTGGCAGATTTGAGAGCACTGATTCCGACACTAGATCAATAGCATGTTGTATGTCCCTTATAGGTGGTAACTCATCGGGCACCAAACCTGAAAAATCAGCAAGCAAATCTCTGATGGGTTGAGAATGTGTTACCTCTTTTATCGGTTCAGCTTCCTTTGTAACTAGGGCTAAGATCAGTTCGATTTCTTCACTTGTAGCCAAGAACTCTCTATGGGGGAGCACAGACAACTTCTTGTCCATCATGTGTCTCTTGTTGGTGTTTGCTTCTTTGGTTCAATAGTTCCATTGGAAGAGGTCTTTTTAATGTTCTTCAAACATGTTGTCTTCGTACTTGCGCAACCCTCAATTTAGCCTTAACTTGAGGTAAGTTGAGTGGATTTAGTGTGAGTGGCTTGCCTTTATGATCAAAGAAGTATTGGTTCTTGGTACCACCTAGGACATGTTGTCATAAAGCCAAGGTCTTCCAAGTAGCACATCAGTGAGAACCATTGGGATGACATCACACCACACATTCTCTTCATAATCTGAAACCTTCAATGGCACAGAACATCATTGATTTATATCCATGGTGTTGTTGTCTAGAAGTGATACCTTGTAGGGTTGTGGATGTGGTTTAGTTTTGAGCTTTCCTTCAATCACAAAAGCTCGAGACACTACGTTCACACAACTCCCGTTGTCCACAATCACTTGAGCTTTGTGAGGTCCACTAGACATCAAAGTATAAAAGATATTGTGTCTCCTCCAATCTTCTCCCTTTGCTTCAGCCACTAGAATTCTTGTAACCACATTAATGGAAGTTTATGGATCATCATCTTCTTGCGCATATTCAGTTTCATATTCATCTTCCATTCCTTCAATAGCGACATTTACAACCCAATCATCTTCTTGGGGTTCATAGACTTGCATGTCCGGATTGGACTCAATTGCATTGATAATGGAATTGAATCTTCCACGTGTAGGGTAGAATTTTGCCTAGTGTCCAGTTCCACCACAACCGAAGCACTTCAGGGTTGTTGTCTCTTCTCCAACTATGGGACTCTTACCCTTATCCTGTGTGACTTGTGGAGCTCGGGTAGGGAATCCACTGGGTTTAGTTGGTGCAAATGGTCTCTTACGTTTAGTAGGTTGATTGTACCTTCTAGGGGCTGATTTGATCAAATCTTCTGCCTTTAAGGACTTTTCAATACAAGTTCTACCACACCAATCTTATCACGGATATCATGTCGTAATCCCAACTTGAATAAGGATATAAACAGTTCTTCATCCTTATGATAAGCATCTGTTCGTGAAAGTAAATCATTAAATTTATCAACATATTCCTCTACAGTTATGGTACCTTGTCGGAGAGTGTTGAACATATCATAGAGACGGCGTCGGTATGTTGGGGGCATATATCTTTCATTGAGTATTAATTTGAGTTCTTCCCAATTGCGAGGCTCTCTATGTGTGCGAGTGACTCTACTCTCTTTAGCTTTCCACCAATTTTAGCACCACCTGTCAACTTAGTGATAGCGAGCTGGACTTTCCTTTCTTTAGACCTACGGTACCATCGGAAGTAGTCATCAAATGAGTTCAGCCAGTCATGGAAGTAGAGGGGATCATGCTTTCCATTATACTCCTTCAAGTCCAATTTTACCTTGTATGTATTTTCATGGTGAAATTGGTTGCCTTCATGCTCATCAAACTCTTCACCTTCACCATATGTACGGGTTGGTATGTTCCTTCGAGCAGGTAAAATAAACCTCCTTTGTACATTAGGATTGTTGTTGGCTGTAGGCTGTGTATGAGACTGGGCAGCAGTAGTCTTTTTTAGTTCTGCAATTTGTTGGTTCATAGTATCCATCCTTATGTTCAGTAGTTGGAGGGATTTCATCACATCCTCCAGTGAGTATTGTTTGGAGCTTTCTTTAGCCATAACTTTGATACCACTTATTGTAGAAGTAGATTACACAAGGCAACTACCCCCAATGTATTACAGGCATCTACATCACCTTTGACTATAGGAGTGCCTTTAACCTCCTTTGTTGTGTTCTGCTCTTGTAGGCCCTCCGCTATGTTGGGGTGTTGCAGCCCTGCTTGTGGCCCTTGGTTTGTGTAGCTTTGGCTCTCATGAGCTGTTGCTTAATGGTCAGCTTCTGCTGGCATGTGTTGGTTGGGTTACTTGGCTGGCTAGCCTTGGTGGCATCTAGGTGGCCCTACCACTTCATCAAACTCGCTATTGGGAAATCAATTGTTCACTTGGAAATGACCACTCTTCCTGTGAACCGATTTGTACTACTTGTTGCCCTTAACATCTCAACACATGCTGCCAGATGCTGTGTCAGTCCCTTGACATTGCTAAAGGACCTAACCTGTCCTATGATCGTACCACTTCCACTGTAAAAAGACCATTGTACCCCTGCAACCTATAGGATACCCTAACCTTGTACACCTCAACAACTACTGTGGGCTGCCTATACACCTCACCAACCATTGTGGGACCCACTCAAATTCATTAGACATCTTGTCAATAATGACAACATAACTACACTGCTTCTCACACTGCTAGATGGCCAACATGAAGGAAGAGACAAGATGTGTGGAAGGATATTTCCAAAGGGGGGGGGGTTTTGCGGGACAAGAGGGACTTAGAGCAGGATGGAAGGCAATTGCAGTCGAAGGATGGGACGAGGTTGGATAGATCAGGGGGCAGAAGGCGGACTAGTAGTAGTGATTGATCAGTTTGTTTCATAAGTATATGTTCATGTTCGGTGTGGAATTGTTTAGGCGGGGATTTACTCATTGGGCTGTTGAGCTCACCCCATTATTATACATCTTTTTCCACAGGTAATGGTCAGGGCTATAGGGCTGGTAAGGAGCCTGCAAGTTGATGGTGAACAAAAGAAGAAATCTTTTATCATTTTTCTTTTTGTTGACTCTTAATGGTTAAGAGAGCTTAATGTAAATATTGACCAAATATGAATGAGGACTTGGGAGTTTGGATTGTAAATATTTTGGCCAGTAGGTTTGATTCTGTGAACTCTGATAAGTAATAGAACTCTATGTAGGTTTTGAAGGTCTAAATGTTTGGGATGGAATGTTATGAACCATGCATAAATGCTTGGTTTTGAATTTTGATCATTTTGATCACCGCTTGCGAGGGCATGACCATACCCTTATCCCTGGTTGGGTCATGACAAGGTCGGCTATATAGATCTATGCAAAGACAAAAAGAAAGTAAAAGGATATGGGAAAGTGGGGGCAGGCAATGGAAAGATGCCCTTGCCCCGCTCCCCACCTCCCCATGTATTTGGGTGCGGATGACGCAATGGACAGCGTTTTCTTGCCCATTATTATTATGATTATTATATATTGAGAGTACAAAAGCAATCTTAAAAATAGACTTGTGTCAGGCCATTTTAGCCTATGACGGAGGTCCATGGTCTGAAGACTTTACCGTGCCCCGAGAAGAATAATTTGGCTGTGATTGAATCACCATTTGAAGAAAATGAATAACAACATACATATATTGTCCATGTATAGTGGAAGACAATGCCTGGTGCTAGGCTCCTTTTTTTTATATTTTTTGGGAATCAGTAAAACTTCTATTGCAAATGAATAAAAAGGAGATACGAGGTGTTTGACTGCTTTGAAATTTAAAGAAGAAAAGGCAATGATTCAGTTGGTCCATAGTTATCAAAACACCTGAGTGACCTCAAGCATTGTGGGGGTTTTGAAGCCTCGGAGTTCAAGATGGCATCACAAGGGCATCTAACAGACCAAAGTTTTGGTTTATGCCCGTAGCCCCATCCCTCAAGTAAATTTTTATGAGAAGAAACCTAATCTTGCTTCAACACGTTTGACAATTGATATAGTGTAACAACTAACAAGTGCATAACATGGGTTTCCCAGGCATATAAAAATGATAGAGCGGTCGTACCCAGTGCACGAGGCTCCCGCCACTGTGGGATCTAGGGAGGGTCATAATGTACGCAGCCTTACCCCCACTTCGCGGATAGGTTGTTTCATGACTCGAACCCTCGACCACTAGGTTGCAATGTAGCAACCTGACCATTGCACCAAGGTCCGCATCTATGTTAATTTCATTAAATAGTAAGTTCTAATGTCAAATCGGACAACCTGAGCCCACCCTTATGTCCGACCATCTCCCAGTGTCCGCAACACTTCACCCCTACCTCTCTCCCCACCCCCAGCCCTCACTCCAATTCCCTGATTGCCCCCCCCCCCCCAACTCCCTTACCTCCAGACCTTGGAACTCCCTCTTTAGCACCCCTTCCCTTCCAGGGAGGGATTTTCCCTACACTTTGTCTCCCCTACCCTTCTTGGCGACAAAAAGGTCGGTCTTTGCCCTTCCGGACTCCTGGAGTGAAAATTTTCTAAGTGAAAGAATTGTCTGGTAGGCCACTTAATTAGGAGCAAACCTCCATTCAATACTGTCAAAACTTCTCTTGGCAAACAATGGAGGGTTTAAGGAACATTACACACTTACCTCTTGGATAATGGGATTTTATCTTCAATTTCACTAATGAAGATGATTAAAGCTGAAAGCATTCAAAGGAGTTCCTTGGCAAGTCGGGAAGAAGCCAATTTTTCTCCACCAATGGGATCAATACATCCAACTAAGCAAGGTCGACCTCCACTCCATTCCCTTATGGTTCACCCTCCCAAATCTACCCCTGCATTTCTGGTGTGAAACAGGGGTGAGAATCATCTGGTCGGTGATTGTCACCCCCTATATTCCGATGGAAGAACTAAGAAGATGGATTGCGTAGCCTTCAGGAGGATGTGTTGAGGACTCGGTTGAACCTCTTCCACCCTCATCTATCATGATGATATATGATGAAGGCTTTTCCTTCCAGCAAGAGGCTCACTATAAGTGGCTCCCCCCTCTTTGCCTAGTCTACAACGTCATTGCTCACCACAAAAAAGTATGCTCCACCAGGCCCACTACTCCAGCTCCGACCTTTGAAGACACTTCTCTAACTGCGAACGGCAACTCCACTCCTTCCACCGGAAATACCATCTATCCCCTCCCTCATAACTCCCTGGTTGTCTCCTCTCGAGACCCTAACCTTGGTCAGATAAGAACTTGAAATCAAAGAGGCCGTAGAAACGAGATTCCAACATCTAGTTCTCCCAGAGGCCACTCAAAGCATGACTCTGCTCCCTACAACAAACCGATGGTCTGCCAAGCCCCTACTATTGGTCGCCATGTTCCTACCATTGGTTCCAACCGTTTTAACATTACAATCACTTGAAATCTGCGTTGGTGGAGATAGTTCCATGCATCCCTCGTCAAACCCCTGCCTTGTCTGCTGCTCCTCTACCACCTCCAATCTCCTCCCTCCCCCGCTAATCATAGAACCATAAAAGTGTCTATTCCATACATTTTCCTTTGTCCCTAGCCATAATTGGTCCTCATCACAAGGTCTCTTGACTCTAATCTCACCAAACAAGTCTCTTGGCAATGGGTGCTTCACTATGTTGCCTCTTGACTAGGTCTCACCCAAGTGTCTCTTGGCACTTATGCACCTCACCGTGCTGTCTCTTGACCTTGGTCTCACCAATTATGTCTCTTGATCGGATCTCACCGAAACACGTCTCTTGGTAATTCTTATAACCATAATATGACCCAAAGCATTCTCAACATAAGCACATGCTCATCATTACAATATGCAGCCCAATCTCATCATTGAATTACACTATAATTGCGTCAATGACTCAATATGCTCAACATCATCATATGCACATCGAAAATGCATCACACCAATCATAAGCTATATACATATACGGGGAAACCATCTAAGAAGGGAATCACTCACCTTGATTCTCCTGCTGTAATGTTAGCACAGCAAACTCGTAATACGTTAACCGTTCCTTGGTAACCAACAAAACAATTTCTCAATAACCAAACATAGAATGACACACCTCATTATTCTTTCAGCAAGGTTTGTATTTAAGGACATTTTTGTCCCTAGAACAAATAGATTCAGAGAATGATTTCTTCTGAACGTATTTAGATCATCGAATTGTGAATCCAACGCCGCTGGAATCATGTCAATCCGAGTCTGGATGAAAAACTTATGACCATTTTCGTGGGGTCTGTTTTCTGTCATTTTTCAAACAGCTGTCGATAAATTTAATCCTGCTCTAGGGCAGAATTTATGTTCTCACTAGTGAAATTTAAGGTCACTTAGAAGCGTAATTAGATAGAACCTATTTCTATCAAAGTTGAAGCTCTGTGAGTCTAAATTCTAAAACACTTGGAATCAACTAATTTTGAGTTCATATGTAGAAGTTATGATATTTTTACTGAACAAAGGTCTATAGGCCAGGATAGTAAATCCAAATCTGAAATGGTTTTAGGTTCCGAAATTCTCAAATTTTGTTTCAAATCTTTGAGCCCATTCATGTGCACATTCTATAACATACATGAACACTTCATCCTAGGTCTATCTAATACTCTGATTTCACAAGTATTTCTAAAATCAAAATATGTATTTCAGTACACTAACCCGAAATTCTGAAATCTGTACACTCAAGTGTGAATTAGAGATGAAACTGAACAAGACCTCCCAACTCTTAGAAATTTTCTAGAAACGAACTCTATTTTCTCTCTAATCTCCTTCTCCCTCTCTAGATTTAAGTTTGAGTTGCTGTAGAATCCTTTACAAAAACCTCATTCTCCTCCTTGATCATCTTCTTCCTCTCCATTTCTTGAGCTCCTTCTCTTCAACGTCTTCCCTTTTTTTATTCCTTCTCCTTCTCTTGACACAGTAGAAGTAGAGTTTTAGGAAGAAACTTACCTGTATATCCTTCTCCCAATTTATTATTGCCCAAATTTAAGGATTTGTGAATTGTCTTAATTACCCCTTGACTCATCACTTGCAGCTTTCAAGCAATGCCACCTATATTTTGATGATACCCCTTATAATTTGTGTTAATTCATTCTAACCCCTCTAACGTTTGAAGTATTATGATTCACTCTACTTGAGTGAGAAGACAATACTACCCTTTTCCACCTCCACTTTAGCCATTAGGCTTCAATGCATGCAGTAGTTCTTTTACTATTCAAAAAATCCTTAAATAGTGAATTTCATGTAAATTGACCATTTTCCCTTTACTTGGTTTAAAATTTTACAACTTTATATGTTGTAAACTAAAATGTGAGAAAAACTCACTGAAAGTATATAGGGAGTATTGAACTCTAGACCTCCCCCTTATGAAGTCACTAAACCACCATTGAACTACTAGCCCCTTGGAGAGATTGAGCCCAAAATTAAAATTATAATAAGAGATTTACATTTACTAGTAACAACTCAATAAGGATAATTTCATTTACTTTTGTTGTCCAAGCCTCACAAGTCTCGCAATAACACTAAGAGAGAGAAGTTTTGATGTCATTCCTATAAGGTACAACACAAAATTTATTTTATTATTAACTCTTGGGACGGGGTATTACAGACCCCATTTAGTTGGGATAAGGGTGAGTTGTTGTTGTTGTTGTTGTTGCTGTTGTCTTTCTCCCATATATGTATATATAAAAATATGTGGAAGAAAGAATGCTACCTGACTGCGTGTGTCTACGCCTAAACACAGCAGGGCAAAAATATCGTGCTGCCTCTGCGCTGAAGATACTCGAGTGGGCCCTTGAGCTCTACGTGTACCTGCTTGATCAGGTAGTGTTCACTTGCTATATATATATGTGTGTGTTGTGTGTGTGTGTGTGTGCGCGCGTGTGCATGGGTGATTGTTCTTATAATGTTTGGATAGATAATCTGTGATTCTTAATTTCATTGTTGGGATTTTTCTTTCTTTACGCCTTTTTTTATGTGGACATTCGTCATATGCTAAACCTTGGGTTTGCATTCTTACCTGTATTCTTTCTCTTCATTTTGTGAAATTTCTCATGTTGCCTTTCCAAAATATTAAAAAAAGTTCCCCCCCCCCCCTCTCTTGAAACCTCTTCTGTTGTGAATTTGATTTATTTTAGCATATTTGTTGCTCCTATTGAAATCTCTTTAGATCTTATGATTTTTAGATTACTTATTGTATTGAAGCTTGAACTTGAATTCTGAAATGAGTTACTTATTACTTCTTGCTGCAGTTTAAGTAATTTGTGTATTATTGAGATGGAATAATTTATTGAGGAAGTGTGGAAATTATTTTGGTCTCAGGGAGCATGGGTGCTAAAACCAAGAAACTCAAAGCCAACATCAGTTGTTCATTTTGTTGGTGGTATTTTTGTTGGGGCCGCTCCTCAGCTCACATATCGTTTATTTCTTGAGAGGCTTTCTGAAAAGTGAGTGATTTTAGTGATCTTGTTTGATTTCTGACGGATTTCTATAAATGCATACTTGTGCTTCCTAATCTAGTTTACTTTTTAGCTCCAGCTAAGGAAGTTCCATCTGGTTCATAATTCACATAATTCCTTGATATATTGTCCCTTATTTAATATGTTTCCGGTCCTATCCTTCTACATGAGACAACTTTACTTCGGATTAGTCTTGTGGAGGGAAGCCCAAAATATTGAGGGGCCACACGATTGAGAGAGCCTATGAAAGTTCAAAATGTGGTTGAAGGGAACTTTTCAGTCCAATGGCTTGTATTGGCCACATCAGCCTTCCATTGCTTAGATCGGGCTGTGCATTCTTTGCCTTCCAAATTCTAGTTTTAAATTTCCAAGGTGCATCTCAGATTGAAACATAAGTACTAGGGGGTCTATCATTAATTCCAATCTAATATCCTCCAAATGTGATTGCAAACCCTCTTTCCCGGTGTTGGGAAATCAAATATAAATGCCCCAAGAAATGGTGTTGGAAAATTTTTGGGCCAAAGGTGCTTCAATGAGAGGTCGAGTTGGGGAAATGGCAGAATCAGCAACATTGCCCGCAAGTGATTAGTTGCATGCGCTGTTGCTAAGAGAGGCAGAGACGGTGGAAGGCGTTGTCGACCACAAAGGCCAACCCGTGTGCAGATGCAAACCGGTGATGGAGATCTGCTACTTCAGTGTTTTGTAAGCTTTCAACTTGGGTGATGAAGATCTACAGATTTCCTTTGGAATGCTTCATATTTCCTAGAATTCAAGAGATGAAGTTGGATTGGGGAAGGATCAACCTAATGGCTGGTGATTTCTCCGATGAAGGAAGAATGAGGTTGACCCGTGAGTATGACGGCGGATGTCATAAAGGTTATCCAGATTCCATGGAAGAGGAAAGGGACAGTATGGCCATTAGATCGTCATATGCATATGGAAAAATGAGTTTCCTTATTTTTTTTTTAAAGTCTTCTTAGACTTACTATATGTATAATACATATAATACTCGTTCATTATGTGTTTTCATAAAATACACTTATTTTTCTGTTTCTTTGGTAAGATAGGAATTTTTTTCTTTGGCCAGTGATTTCTCTGACAAAGTTTGGTATGGTATGCATATAATATTTGTTTTTACTAAGTATGCTCCACACAGCCACACCATGTTCCCCATAAGGATTAAATATTTGGTGACAAAGTTCCCCCCAACTCCCCCTGGTTGTTGGACTTGGGAGTAATGGTAGTTGCACACTGTGGGTTGTTTGGGTCTTAAGATTCCCTTTTCTGCTTTTGGTTTTAATTGGTTCCTCAATTTCTCTGAATCATAATTCTCTCATACAATTTGTTAATAGACATTCTGGTGCCTATTAGAAAAAGAATGTTGAGAGAGAGGTACATTGAGGTTATAATTTTCAATATTGCATGCTAGCATGGAGGTCTCAGGATTTAATCTTCTTATGGTTTTTGAAGGATTCTTTATTGCCCATCATTTGTATGGGAGCAATTTGTTGTAAGCTTGGGTGGTCCTTGTATTTGGTATATCTGCAATCAATGTAGGGTTGTTTTTGTCATTTAAGCTTTTCAATTTTTTTAGGTGAATAAAAGAACATTCTTTGACTTTTTTTTTGGGGGTGAATAAGAAATGCATTAAAAGAACAAGAGAAGGAATATACAGCCCCTGGGGGAAATGAAAAAAAAAAAAAGAAAAAGAAAAAGAAAAAAAAAAACACAAGCCTAGAGGCCAACAAAAGGGAGAAATGGTACAATCACTAGGGGGGATCAGGGAGAGGATAATAGACCAGGGGAGAGGATAATAGATTTAGGGAGATCCCAGGAGAAAACAATGAGCTTGTTCATTGGGGTGTCCCTAATAGGCTTATGGGGGAAAACATGAATTTTATTATTAACATCGAAGAAGATGGCATTCCAAATCGTGCCGAATGATCTAGAGTTGGATGTACATCTCCGAAGATTACGCTCCATCTAGATGTGGTTGATTGTAGCAGATAAGGAGAGCTTGCCTATGATGTCACAAATAGAATTCCTAGAAAAAGTTATGTCGATCCAAAGCCATTCTTTGTTAAGAGGAAGGTGACGCCTTCTAGAAGACCAACAACTGCTAAGAACTTTTCTCCAAATAGAAAAGGAGAAAAGACAACTGAAGAGGTGATTTGCATCTTTGACTCCATTCCAATATAGGATGCAAGCAAAGGGGACATGGATGTGACAGTGGATGAGAAATGATTGGGTGGGAAGGAGGGGGGGAACGGGTTCGGATGAAATCCCAAGCCGAGGACGAAGAGAAGACACGAGAATTGGAGGGGGTCCAAATGATTTTTTCTACAAATCCATGATGGCCAGGAGGAAGAGGGGATAAAGTAGACGAGATACCCAAAAGGGGGGGGGGATGGAAGGAGGGGACCAAATACCATTGGAGATGATGGAAGAGACTAAAGAGTCTTCGGGGAGCCCTGAAGAGTACACAGATCTAGCACCTAGAACATGGAAAATAATTCCAGAGGGGTGCCAATTGTCAAGCCAGAGGGAGATGGAAGAGCCATCCGAGGTGGAAGAATGGGTGGCTTGGAGAGTTAAAGGATGAGAATCCAAAATTTTGTGCCAAACCCAAGAGGCACTAGAGGAGGGAGAGGCAGTCCAAAGGGAATCTTTTCTAAGGAGATGGGAGTAAACCCAAGATACCCAGATGGAATTGCAAAACCCTCTGGGTTGACTAGAACATCTTTAACTTTATTCTGCCATTTGCCAAGTTGACTGTACCTCTGCCTTCATTCTTGGCTCTGTCATCATTTCCAAATGTCATTGATCCACCTTTAACTTGATCTATATTTGGAAATCTACCTCTGCCACCTGTCATGTGAGTGGAGGATCCACTGTCAAGAATCCACGGTGATGGTTTACTGAGACTTGCTGCTGCCCCCTTTCTTTTTTTTCTCAACTTAGACTGCCTTATATGCCACTGTAATAGACTTTCTTGCTTTGTCTTCAACAGTCATCTTCTGTCTTTTTGACCTTGCTTCCTTGGAGGGTTCTTTTTCAACTTTCTTCTGGAATGCCTCTGTGAGGGAAATATGCTTTTGCAGTTCCTAGCAATATGTCCATACCTATGACACCTATTGCACTCCACACTCTCCTATGTTAGTGGAGTAATCTGTTCCTGCTCGTGAAGTTCACATGCTTGTCTAGCCTTCTGCATTTAACCAACCTTTGCCTAAAAGGCTAAAATTATTACATTCATAGCAATAACCGTTGAAGAAACTCTGTCTTGCATACTCTGTCTAATGATTTCTATGACTGGAAGAGAAATACTAGAAGTGGGCCCCTGCAGGGTAGGGGGAAAGGCCTGCTGAACCTGTTGGGAAGCAGAATGCAATGTGCTAGGTACTACTTGACATCAAAGAGGGTGCTTAAACATGTTGACAGAACATGTCCTTTAAGACATGCCAAACATGTACATCACATATAGGGAGCAGTTTCAGTTTCTTTGGGTTATGTGAATTATAATATTTCTGATTTCACTTAAAATTTTTATCCAATTTTTTATCCCTTATCATTTTCTGAGATCATCAGTTTTAGAGCAGCTTTTGCTCGTTGTTCTATCAGTATTCAAGTTTATTTATTCGTAAATCAAGGGAAAAATTAATTTAAGCTTCCTTCTATGATGTAGGGGTATATTGGTGGTTGCCACACCTTATGCTAGTGGATTTGACCATTTCCTCATTGCAGATGAAGTACAGTTCAAATTTGATAGGTGTATTCGGTTTCTACAAGGGACTGTGAGTTCATCTGATAATGGTGCAGAAAATATATTTCAATTTTTCACCTTTTCCAAAATTTAAGTGCTTTTTCTTCTTTACAGGTAAGTGACCTCCCCATTTTTGGCATTGGCCATTCTTTGGGATCTGTCATCCATCTTCTGATTGGTACTGTCTTTTGTTATCACATGGTCTAGAAACGTTTTTGTCTCGTTCAACTTCCAAGTGATTAAGTTGGTGTATTCTAACATCTTGTTTTACTAACTTGTGATATGTCAGGGTCAAGATATGCCATTCAACGAAGTGGGAATATATTAATGGCATTTAATAACAAGGTACTTGACCTAAATTATTTTGTCCCTAAGATAACATCAAAGTTTGAGTGAATCTCTCTTTGTCTATTTCTTTTGGTTTAGTTAAATTGCAAATATGGTTTGTTCAAATTATTTGACTTTTTTTTTAGTCATTCTCCTGCCAAGTGCCAATAGGATCAAGAAGATGTACTAAAAGTTGCATTATTGTTTCCTGCTATTGAATGTATTCTAGAATCTTGTGCAATGGGTAAAGTGCTAAGAGTGGAACCTCCTCCACAACTGCATTAGGGATATGGTTCAATCGTTTTCACCAAAATCTTGCGATTTTTTTCGGTTTCGATTTGGGTCAAAACAAAATGTGAAACGACTTTCTTTCGACTTGGGTCGACTCGGTGTTTTTGTTTAACTGAAATGATACAATACCATTGCGTAAATACTTTTTTCATTGAGTCACTGCTTCAACCCATTTTGAACGAAGTCAAACGAAGCTTGTAGGTTTGATTCCAAACACTTAGATTTGAATTTTTTGGTTATTTCACTTGCAAATCTTCATGGAACGTGTTGGAAGCTTCTACAAGTCTACAACAAATATTTGATGGATTTGAGGGATTATTGAAGATTCACAGTTTGAGGTGTACTCATTTGTCCTAAAGTAAATTTTTGCAAAAAAAGGGTAAATATGTAGTGTTTAGACTCCAATTTTTATGTTAGATAGTATAAGACGATCTACGACATCACGGACATGCATTTAATTTTCTGTTTTTTAATTATTTTTAACTTTTCAATTTTGAAAAAAAATTAATTTTCTTGCGACAATTTTTTTAATAAAATAGGATTAATACTTGGTGGTTAGAACTCAATATTATATATGTTAAACCTAGACCTCCCTCCTCCTTGGGGTGGCAAACAACAACCCAATTGGTGAGGCCGTTCCTTTCTAGAGAAAGCTAGCCATAAGAGATTCCAATCCTTTAATAGTTTATAGGGGCAAACATAAATACTAGACCAATAGATGTAAGGTGATTTGAGAATCACAACTTTACTTTCTAGTGTGTCCTATCCAATTGCTTTATGACAGGCCTTTCTCATCCATTGCCATATCCCAGTCTCGCCCTTGTGCTAACTTTACCAGAATGCGGTGGAAGATATTGATCGTCTCTTTATTGTTTGCCCCCTTGCATCTTGTATTTGGAAAGGGGCCCTTGCTAATGCTGGCCTTGAATTTAGAAAATTCTTCATTCCAGAGGGAATGGATTTGGGTTGATATGACATTCAATGGTTCATCTATTTGTGATATTGTGGGAAAGATCACATTTAGTGCCGCCATCAACCAGATTTGGATGGAGTGTAACCTTAGAAAATGGACCTCCGACTCTAGACCTCTTTGTCAAATTTGGGACTCCATTTCCTTTGGCATCAAGTCCAAGATTTTGGGTGTTTCTTCTCCTTCTGTTGATTCCCCAATGAACAAGCATATTGTTGTTTCCTGGGTTCTCTCTCTCTCTCTCTCTCTCTCTCTCTCAGGTTCCCTCCTCTATTCCTTGAAGGCTGATCCTGTTCGTCTAGTCCTTTCCCCTCTTTTTTGGGGGCTGATGTATTTTTTCTTCTTCTCTTTGGTAATGAATTATTTATTCACCAAAAAAAAAAAAAATGTGGGAGAGAGATTTCGTAGTGAACCAAAAGGTCTGAGGGGTTCAGTCAATGGTCACGATGGAAGAAATCCCAATCAGGAAGAAGCACACGGGTAGTGGCGAAGAGAAAGAGGAAGGGATTTTGAATTAGATTTCTTTTATAAGGGTCAAAACACTTTTCTCTCCTCTGTTTTGAGGCATTACAGTGCACATATCAAAATAAATGGTCTGTGGCTGCAAATTACAAATAGCTGTTCAACTATTTTTTGTTTGTGATTTATTTTAAATTATATTAAATAGAATTAAAGATCATAAATCATACCAAGTACCTATAAAATAGAAATAGGTAAGATAAATAGAATTATAAATCATACCAAAGAGAGCCCTAAACATGCTCACTAGGAGGCAGTTTGCTGGATTATACACCATCTTTGAAGTTCTCTATGGAAAGGTCTTTTATACGAACCTAATAAAAATATTGATCTTGTTGGGTCTTCATTTGTTGGCTGGGTTGGTTCTAAGAGTAATTGAAGATCTACGATTGGCTATTATACTTTGTTGGTGGAAAGTTGATGACTTGGAGGAGGCCAAAACAGACTATTGCTACCAAATCTGTTGTAGAAGCTGAGTATAGAGCTATAGGTCATACTGCAGCTAAGTTGATGTGGCTGAAATCTCTTCTTTAAAAGTTTGGATTTCCTATTACTAAACCTATTAACATGTTATGTGAAAACAACAACTTAGCCTTTTCCCAACTAAATGGGGTTGGCTATATAGATCTGTGAAAGGATAAAATAATAGGAAACATAAACAAAGAAAAAAGGGAAAAAGAAAAGAAGGGGAAAGAAAGAGAAAGAAACAAAGCACCACCACAAGAACATCCCACCTGCAATCAGTCGGCAACTTGGACAACAAGGCAACTATTTATATTGCCATTAATCTTGTGTTTCATGAATAGACCAAGCACATTGAGGTAGATTGTCATTTTGTTAAAAGTGTTGTTATGAAGAAATTGATTGCCACTCCATTTGTTGGTTTTGATAATCAATTGGTGATATTCTTACCACGACATTGTTTCATCCTACATTTTTCGATGGTTGTTCTAAGTTGGGCATATGTGATATTTATGCTCCAGCTTGATGGGATGTTAAAGTGTTAAGTAATGCACAAGGGGTATTTTTGTGTTGATGTTTATGTTCCATTGCCCTTCCCTAATAGTTCGAGCTTTTAGGTGAACCGGTAGCCAACATGGTATTTGAGCAGGAAGGTTGAATGTTTGACCCATGGGAAGTGCATTGGAAGAGTTTTCTCAACATATCTTCTCTTTTGGTGCTGCATGAAGGAAATGCTGCGTGATCTCTACGTGCAAGGACTATGGGATCTTGGCCTGTACATGCGGGGGATTGTTGATGTATACATTTACGCTACCCTTCCCTAACAATTCGAGCTTTTAGGTGAAATGGTAGCGAACATCTTGTCTTTTTTTTGGATGAATAAAAGATTCATTATCAAAGGAAAGAAATGGCAAAACAGACAAATAACAAACAAAATACAAGGCCCTTCCTTTACAGATGGGAGGCAAGGGCAACAAAGACGGACGGGGCAAAAGTGAGCCATAGAACCCCAAGAAAGGGAGGCGACATGCCAGCAGGAGGCCTAACAAGCAGAAAATCCAAACTACAACTCCATTAAGACGATCATCTTCAAAATGGAGCACAAGCCAGGAATAGAACGATCCTCAAAGAAAGCACTATAGCTCACTAGAAGATTGCAGATTTGAAGTTTTGAAATTGAATGTTTGCTTGGCTGAAACCTTGGCTGCCGTGACTCGCTCTTTTCTGACTTTCTCTTCTCTTCTTTGCCTTTCCTTTCTTATCTTCTCCTTTTCTGGTTGTCTCTCCCAGCCCCTGTTCTGGGCAGCAATTGCAGCACCTTAGGAATGGATAGATCTCCACCGATACAGCCCCTTCCCACATAAAATTTTGGGCGAATGTTGCTTACACATAGGTGAACTAAACCCTAGATGCTTAGCCCTGAGAACATCTTTCTTTGAGGGGATCGAACATAATAAGGGTTTGCTTCACTGTTCAGCGCCAGATCTTAGTTGCAATTATAGAAAACTTCTTTGCACCAGCTATTTTGTCGGAATCAAGAGCCCCTTTGGTTTCCAAGCTTTGGCTGAAATTTCATGCCAAATAGAGGCCTACTGTAAAGGTTCTCTCGATCTGAGGTCGTCCCATGTCCGCTGGTTATGTTCGTTGCTGTAGGTTGAAGACAACCTTCAAAAGTGAGATCTTTACCCTTTTATTTTTCTGTTTCCAAGATTTCCCCTCTTTTTCAATTATCTTCTAGTCCCTATCTTTATTTCTAGTTCCTAAATTACCCTTTCTATTAACATATTGTACCTATTGCTTAGCCCTATAAGTTCAATCTAATTACAAGTCTGCCACTCCCTTCTAAATTCACATTTATTTACAAAATTGCCATCTAGTTGAAGCTCTACTTTAATTACGAACCTGCCATTGGTTATTGCCATTTTTTATTGAGTGTCCAAATGGGCCCTAAGCGATCCGATCCCTGTTTTTTGAACCAAATCCGCATCAAGTGGTATCAGAGCGAATTTCCTGCAATTTCCTAACCATGATAGGTTTCATCACTAATGCTGAGTTACACAAATTGTATTGTGAGATACTTGAGAATCAACAAAAACTAATGCCAGGTTGAGAAGAATGAGGCAAAACATGACAAGTTCATGGAGGAGACTCAAGATGCCCTCCCTAAGATTCTTGCCTTTATGCAAAGGTTTGAAACACAAGTTGACGAAGGACCTTTTGCACCACATCCTCAGTTTAATGCCCTACGGATTGAAGACACAGCTCACAGAATGCAACGTGATCCTGTTATACCCCAAGATGTTACTCGGCATTTTTCTGACAGAGATTATGGCATCAAAGTTGAGGTTCCAGAGTTTAGTGGTGAAACAGGACCTGAGGAATTCCTTGACTGGCTTACCAAAGTGGAGAAATTTTTTTCTTATAAATCTCTTCCGAACGAGAAGAAGTGTGAACTCATCCTCATTAAGGATGATGTACTGCATACAAGGTTTGTCAGAAGAATTGTACCCATTACCAATTGGGAGGTCATGAAGCAGATCTTGACTGAGAAATTTGTTCCCCTTAATTATGAGAAGGTGATGTTTCATAAATTGCTTAATTTTTAACATGGCAACAAGGATATGGATGCCTAGACCCTTGAGTTCCACAAACTATCTTCAAGGTGTCGACTTCAAGAAACAGACCAACAACAGGTGATGCGATATATCAGTGGGCTAAATACTGAGATCCGACTCGAATTGGCTAACACTGATTGCAGGTCCGTTGATGTGGCAGTAGCTTATGCCAAGACAGCTGAAGAGAAGTCCATTTATTGGAAGAGTATGCTCAAGACTCCTTCATCTTATAGACCACCACCTATGGAGGAAAAGAAGCCTGAAGCTCGCAGAGTTGAAGAAAAAATGTCAGAATTCAACAAGGATAGTGATTGGATGAAGAACATCAGATGCCATAGTGGCGGCGAGAAGGGTCACTATTCCAACAAGTGCCTCAATAGGACTCGTTTTGTGAATGTTGCAAAGAAGCAACCGACAGAGAAAAGTGATGTTGATCTTGATTTACATCCTTATCCCCTTGATGCGGATGATATTGACTATGATGATGATGATGATGATGATGATGATGAGCTCGAAGCTCATTCCGCCAGTCTTACATCTTCCTCAAACAGACTAGCTGACAAGGCTCCTCTCTTTAGGCAAAATGGTACTCCTGCACGGTTCTGATCCTATTGATATTCATATAGTTGTTGATACTGGGGCAAAAACAAACTTTATCTCTGTCGAATTTGTTCGAGCACACAACCTTCTACAGAAGCAACTTTTCAAGAAGATTCCCGTGTAAGGTTTTGGACTCACAGCTTGAGAAGAGGCCACTTGCAGTTGTTCGAGACTCTCTTTTTTGAATTTCTCTTCTCTTCTCTTTCTTTTCCTTTCTTATCTTCTCCTTCTTTTCTGGTTGTCTCTCCCAGCCCCTGTTTTGGGCAGCAGTTGCAGCACCTTAGGAATGGATAGGTTTCCACTGATACAAACCCTTCCCCTTAGTTGCAGTTACAGAAAACTTTCTTACACCAGCTATTTTGAGGCGTAACTCTGTCGGAATCAAGAGCCCCTTCGGTTTCCAAGCTTTGGCTGAAATTTCAGGCCAAATAGAGGCCTACTGAAAACGTTCTCTCAATCTGAGGTCGTCTCATGTCCGCTGGTTCTGTTCGTTGCTGTAGGTTGAAGACAACCTTCAAAAGTGAGATCTTTAACCTTTTATTTTTCTGTTTCCAAGATTGTCCCGTCCCCTCTTTTTTAATTATCTTCTATAGTCCCTATCTTTGTTTCTAGTTCCTAAATTTTCTATTAGCATATTGTACCCATTGCTTAGCCCTATAAGTTCAATCTAATTACAACTTTACAACTCCCTCCTAAATTCCCATTTATTTACAAAACTGCCACCCTCATTGGGAACTTGAGTTTAGTTACAATTCTGCCATCTAGTTGAAGCTCTACTTTAATTACAAACCTGCCATTGGTTATTGCCATTGTTTTATTGAGTGTTCAAGTGGGCCCTAAGCAATCCGATCCCTGTTTTTGAAACCCGGATCCGCATCAGTGGTCTAATGCCAATGAATTGGCCAACCAAGCAATTTTTCCATTTAGAGATTTTGAGTCAAGCAACCTAGTTGGGCAAAGAGAGACTTTAGTGTTCCTACACTAGAGGAGGGCTTCTTTGCTTGAAGCTCAGGTGTTCTTCCTTTGCCCACTTACTAATGCATTTAGTAATGCTGCTAATAGCCATGCTACCTTCTTTGGCCATGCTAGTGTTGGTTTCCACACGTGTCCAGCAAGTGCAGCTTCCTATTTTTTGGAATCCAGGTGACGTGGTTTGCAAGACACCACCAATTAGGGACCTGTAGCAATATACGTTGTTAAATTGTGGAAATTTCCTATCTGAGCATTTTGGTCTCAGATTAATACTTTTAAAAGAATTGAATTGAGCTTTCCAGTTTAATTGATTTGAATAATTTCACTTTGAAGAATCAGTCTGACACCTGAAATGTGAAATAATCTGAAGATTATGATTTCTGCCCAACAAAAGTTGCTTATTTTAGTATCCCGAAACCTGAACTAATGATGTCTAGTTCCTTTTAGTACTTTGTTGTGGGGCCACTGAGTTTCTTTCTGTTGCATTGTTTATAAATTACTGATTCGAATGTGTTTGACTATATCATGGCATCAGCTTAATGATTTTCTTTCGAAGATTTTTCATATAATTTGCTAACCTGTTTGTGAATTTCTGCACATGGAAAATGTTGACAAATTCTGTTATACAAGGACAGTCGGTATAACATGCTCTACAGACTTGCTTGTGTGCATCCTCATATGCTACTGGATTATTACAGTCTTGAAGTTCTGTTCGTTGTTTGTAAATTTGTGAACTTACTAAAAAAAATTATAATTTAATGCATTTCACAGGAGGCGAGCCTAGCAATCCCATTGTTCTCTCCTGTTATTGTCCCAGTGGCCCAAAGCTTTGGTCCGGTTTTCTCCCAGCTCATATCATCTCCAACAGTCCGCCTTGGGGTAAGGATTTAAAATCAGTAGCATATCACGATGCATTTAGTCTATGAGTTTATTTTGGCATCAGACTTTATCTAGTATTAGTTGAGAATTAGAGATTAGGGAATGATTTGACTTGTCAGTAATGACAGAGGTCTTTCCTATTTATAAGAAGATTATAATAAATCAAATAAGGAAAGCAGGATAACACTGACTAAGCACCCCTATCTACAAGGCTTACTACAGTAAATAGTAAATAATAAGACTTATCTAAGGTAAAAATAAATCTAATTACGGTCATCTCAGCATTCCCCCTCAATTTGGTGCAAATATATCGGACATGCCCAACTTGGAGACAAGAGGATGAAATACCTTACAGTGAACAACTTTGGTAAACACATCAACTAATTGATTTGCAGTACTGACAAAGGAATGTAGACAGTCCCTTGGTCAAGCTTCTCTTTGATGAAGTGTCTATCAATCTCAATATGCTTGGTCCTATCATGCTGAACAGGGTTGTGGGCGATGTTTATGACTGCCTTGTTATCACAATATAGATGCATATGACCTTCAATATTAACTTGGAGATCATTCGGTAGGCTCTTAAGCTAGACCAGCTCACAAATCCCTTAGGCCACTGTGCGATATTCGGCTTCAGCACTAGACCGATATACCACAGATTGTTTCTTGCTATGCCAAGTAACAAGGTTCCCTCCAAGGAAAGTACAAAACTCAGAGGTAGATTTCCGATCATCAATAGATCCAGCCCAGTCAACATTAATAGAAGCCTTAATCTTCAAGTGCCCCTGATTAGAATACAAAATACCCTTTCCAGGAGCGGATTTCATGTACTGTAGGATCCGATACACAATATCAAGGTGAGGTGTCCTAGGATCATAAAAAAACGACTAACAATACCCACAACATAAGCAATATTAGGCCTGGTGTGGGACAGGTAGATCAGACAGCCAACAAGTCTGGTATTGCTCTTTATCAACAGAGTCACCCATTGCACTGCTCAGCTGATGATTGACCACATTACTGGTACATCCTATTATTATGACTTCTACTCCATTCGTTCTGGTAAAGATAAGGTCCGGGTGGTTGATGGTACCCTCTCCTCTGTTTTTGGTAGAGGCAGTGTCCTCATTACCTCTTCCATATCCCTTGATTTTGTTCTTCATATTCCTAACCTTATCTTTATCTGTTGGCTGTGAGCACTTTAACTAAAACCTTGAATTGTTGTATCACATTTTTTCCTTCTCATAAGGATTTGGTAACAAAGAAGACTATTGGTAGTGGATGTGAGGAGAGCGGCTCGTCTTGTGTCGCAATTACCTTTTTTACTACACCACAGTCCTATGCATGTGGTCGTAGTGATACTAGTTCTATATAATTTGTGATGCGTTGGCATCAACGGTTGTGACATCCCTCTTTTGTTGTTATGAGGAAACAATTACCTTATTTGTTTACATCTTTTTCTTCTTATGTATTTCATTGTGACCCATGTAGTTTTGCTAAACATTGTCATTCATCTTATCTCTATCATGGTAATAGATCTGTTGTTCCTTTTCATATTGTGCATACTGATGTTTGGGGACCTTGTCCCACTACCTCCTTGTTTGGCCATCGTTATTTTGTTTCATTTGTTGATGATTTTTTTCGTTGTACTTAGGCCATTCTTATGAAACAGAAGAGTGATGTTTATGATGCCTTCGAAAACTTCTATAAAATGATCTATACCTAGTTTGAAACCAAGATCAAAATATTCTGGTTTGATAAAGGGGGGGGGGGAGTACATGTACGGTGGTCTCCAAGACTTTTTTACTGGTATTATCCATCAGCTTGCTTGTGTTGATACATCCCACCAGAATGGGGTAGTTGAGAATAAAAATCACCATTTATTAGAAGTCGGTAGGAGTCTTCTCTTTAGCATGCATGTTCCTAAAACCTTTTGGTCTGAGGCTGTTCTTATTACTGCCCTTCTTATCAACTGCATGCCTACAAAAATTCTTGGGTCCTATAATCCCTATGCTCTCTTGTCTCCTCAATTTTCAGCTCTCTTCCTCCCAGATTGTTTGGTTGTGTGTTATGTGTATTGTTAACAAATCCTCTCACACTAAACTTGATCCTAAGGCTCTTAAATGCCTCTTCCTTGGGTATTCTTCCACTATCAAAGGCTACAAGTGTTATCACCTTTAATCTCGCAAGCGTCTTCTTTCCAAAGATGCCACCTTTCTTGAGTCTGTTCCTTTCTTTGCGTCTCCTCAGTATTCTCTTTAGGGTGAGAATGGAAATGCAAGTGAAAAGGCTGCTAATGCCATTCTGTTTCTTACTCCCTTGCCGCTTATCCCTTTTTTCCTTTCATATTGGGAGACATAAAGAGGTGGATGATGTTGACAATGTCGATATTGTGGATACTAGTTGACCTTGTACAGAGAAGGCTCCTGATATTGTGTACACAAGAATGACCAAAAAGACCTGCCAAGAGTTCTCTTTGGATCTACATCTTGAGCTTCCTCTTCTCAGGTAGCATTTCCCCTTGTCACTCTGAGTTAGACCTTCGTGTTGCTGTTTGTAAGGGTAAGAGAGCTTGTACTAATCCTATAGCCTAGTTTGTTTCCTATGAAGCTCTCTCTCCTACAAATGCTGCTTTTACATTTGCTTTTTCTTCTGCTTCTATCCCTAAAATTGTTACTGAGGCTATGTCAGACCCCAAGTGGAAACAAGCCATGTCTGAGGCAAAGATGGCACTTGAGAAGAACTGTACTTGGAAATGGTTGACCTCTCTAGGGGGAGAATTCTAGTTGGATGCAAGTGGGTCTATACAATCAAGTACCGGTTATTAGTGCCCAAAGGGTACAATCATGTGTATGAAATTGATTTTCAATAGACCTTTGCTTTTATGGCCAAACATAACTCAATAAGAGTTCTTTTATTTGTGGCAGCAAACAAAGATTGGCCCTTATATCAGTTGGATGTGAAGAATGTTTTTCTTCGTAGAGACTTGGAGGAGGAAGTGTATATGCAACTCCCTCCTGACTTTAAGTTTCTGGCAACTGATGGCAAGGTGTGCCTCCTGAAGAAGCACTTTATGGTCTCAAGCAATCTCCAGAGGCTTGGTTTGAGAGGTTCAAGCAAGCCATTATGAAGAATGGATATTCCCAGAGTTGAGCAGACCAGACATTATTTATTCAGCGAGTTAATGGTACCATCACAATATTGATTATTTATATTGATGATATCATGGTGATTGGAGATGACCATGATGAAAGAGCTAGGGTGAAAGCATATATGGCCAAACAATTTGAGATCAAGGATCTAGGACACTTGAAGTACTTCTTGAGAATTGAAGTGTCGAGGTTAGGAAAGGGGATCAATATTTGCCAAAGGAAGTTTGTGTTAAACCTGTTGAAGGAAACATGGATGCTGGGGTGTAAACTGGCAAGTTCTCCTATTGAGTAGAATCACAAGTTAGGAGAGGACTATGGTTCCTCTCTTATTGATGCAGGCAATTACGAGAGGCTAGTGAGGAAGCTGATCTATCTGTCTTTGACTCGCCCGGACATCACTTATGTAGTGAGCATAGTGAGCCAGTTTATGCATGTGCCAAAGAGTGGACACTTAAATGCTGTGTACCGCATCCTCAGATATTTGAAGTCTTCTCTGGGAAAAGTACTTCTGTATGTCAGGAACAATCACTTGAGGATAGAAGGCTATTCCGATGCTGATTGGGCTGGATCCATATCTGACAGACGATCTAATCTGGTTATTGTACTTTGTGGGTGGTAACTTGGTTACTTAGAGAAGCAAGAAACATCCTATTGTAGCTAGATTTAGTACAGAGGCTGAATACAGGACAATGGCTCATGGAATTTGTGAACTCACTTGGTTGCGTTGGTTGATCTCGAGTTAGGGCATGACACGGAAGGACTTATACAGCTGTATTGTGACAACAAAGCAGCTATAAACATTGCTCATAACCCAATTCAGCATGATAGAACAAAGCACATTGAAGTGGATCAGCATTTCATCAAAGAGAAGATTTGACTCTGGCAACATTTGCACACTTTTTGTGAAGACAAGTGATCAGTTGGTAGACATCTTCTCCAAAGGTCCCATCACTCACCAGTTCAGTACCCTCTTATGCAAGTTGGGAATGTATAAATTTATTCTCCAGCTGGAGGGGGAGTGTTGGAGTTTATAATATGTAATAGGGGTACTTTAGGAACTGTTTTTATTTCTCTGCTGCTAGTAAGGGACTTAAGGTTGGAGATCTCCTCATCATTGTTACCAGTAATCATAATATCGTCAACATAGACAATCAGAGCAGTGACTTGGTTACCTTTTGCCTTTGTCAACAAGGTGTGATCAGCTTGACTCTGTCTATATCCAAAGCTTATCATAGCTTTCATGAACTAGCCAAACTATGCCCTAGGAGACTGCTTGAGGCCATACGACGACTTCTTCAACTTGCACACACGTCCGTCACTGGAAGGAGTGGCAAAACCAGGAGGAACATCTATATAACTTTCCTCTTCAAGGTCTCCATTCATTAAACATTCTTGACATCCTGTTGTTGAAGATTCCTTCCCAGATTTGCAGCAACAGATAGCAATGCCCTGATAGAGTTCATCTTTGCAACTGGGGCAAAGGTTTCTTGCTAATCAATTCCATAGGTTTGGGTAAAACCCTTAGCCACCAAGCTTGCCTTGTATCTCTCAACTGCCCCATCAGTCTTTTGCTTCACTGTGAACCCCCACTTGCACCCAACTAATTTCTTTCCCTGAGGAGGAAGAACAAGTTCTCATGTACCATTTTTATCTAATGCCAGCATTTCCTCAACTATTGCAACTTTTCACTTTGGATCATTTATGGCTTCCTTACAACCCTGTGGAATAGACACGGAAGACAATGAAGAAACAAAGGCTATATAGGAGGGAGATAAAGATGCATAGGAAACAAAATGGGAGATGGGATGCTTAGTACAGGAACGAACTCCCTTTCTAACAACGGTAGGAAGATCGTCTACAGTAGCAGCAGAAGGTATAATATAAAGTATGGGAGGCTCTATAAACAAGTAACAGGTACAATATCAGTATGGGAGAATTATTACATGATATTGGCGGATCCGATGGAGGTGCTTCAGAAGGGTATGACTTATCAGTGGTGTTTTGCTCCTTGGACCTCCTAGTGTAAGTGATCAGTTCTCTTATAGCCTGATCTGGTGCCCCCTGAACGGGAGGTAATACCCTAGATAGGAGATGTACAAATAACAAAAGGAGACTCTTCCTTAAGACTATCCTCCTGAAGAGGTGACGTGACATACACCTCAGACTCGTGAAAAATGACATCCATGGTGACATACAAGTAGCAAGTAGGAGGGTGATAACACTTATACCCCTTTTGAGAAGCCGAGTAACCAAGGAAGACACACTTTAGAGTTCGAGGATCAAGCTTGGACCTTGGAGAAGAGGAATTATGGGCAAAACAGACACACCCAGGAAGAGAATGCCTTGAGAATCAAGGTATTTCTGAAACAACCCATTTATATACTCGGTGCCACTGTCACTACAAAGGACTTGTACAGTAGCATCAAACTGGGTACGAAGTATGGCATGGAAAGATTTAAAACAAGAGAAAGCATCAAACTTATTATGCAACAAATATACCCATGTCAGACGAGTATAATTATCAATAAAAGTAATTTATCAACGAAAGCCATTCCTATCAATTGTCCGAGACGGCGAGAAGGAACCACAAATCTGAATGAATAATAGAAAAAGGAATATCACTTTTATTTTCAGTAGGAAAGTAAGAGGTGCGTGTATGTTCAACAAACTCACATACATCACACTTAAAGTTGTTCCAAACCACAATGCTTAACTAAAGTAGGAAACATGTGATGTAAAATATGAAAAAAAGGATGTCTGAGACAATGGTTCCACTGGAGTTAAGAGAGAGAGAGAGAGAGAGAGAGAGAGAGAGAGAGTATGCGCTGCCACAGGAGGCACAACCTCTGGAGAATTCAAGTAGTAGAGCCCATCACGGACTTAATTGTAACCAATCGTTGCACCCATCACTAGATCCTGAAAAAGGCTATGGGTAGAAAAAAAGTGAACAGAACAATTCAACTTCTTGGTTAAATGATAGATGGAAACAAGTTTAGCACATAATTTTAGGACATGTAACACAGATGGAAGAGAAATTGTAGAGGTACAAGAAATGGAACTTTTACCAGAAATGGGGGACAAGGAACCATCAGCAACACATACCTTATCCCGATCGGAACAAGGAAAGTATAGAAGACCTTAAAGCTACTTGTCATGTGATCGGTAACACCCAAATCAAGTAACTATAAGGGAGAATGAGAGGAAGAAGTAAGGAAACTACCGGTTTGACCAATGTTGGACATAGGAGGAGTAGGAGAAGTCCTAAATATGTCATTAGTTGCTTGAGGGCAGCCATTTGATCCAGAGAGAACGGTGCAGTAGTAGAGGCACTGTCAATAGACTCAGACAGATGGGCCTGGGGACCTTGTTTTCCAGTTTTGCTAGTACGCCCACCCTTGGGACGACCATAGAGCTTCCAATATGTTTCCCTGGTATGGCGAGGGCGACCACAATAATCATACTGAACAGTTTCCAGAGGAGGGGTAGAACCCTTAGATGGGGTTTCAACAGTTGTAGTAGCCAACAGTGTAGACCGAACAGGAACTGTAGAGGGTAACATAACAGAGCGACGATGATCCTCAGATAGAACCAAGTTATATGCTTGGAGAAGAGTCAGAAAAGTCTCGCGACCCAGGATCTGTACCTTGATCTGATCATATTCAAGATAAAACCTATCAGAAAGTCACACCTGTTCCATGTCATGCTCCTTCTGAAGTGTACCAACATCAGTAGGACAGGCTATAGGGACTGAGTAATAGAAATCTAGCTGTTGGCATAGGCTGCAAAAGGTGAAATAATAAGCTGAGAGAGACAACCCTTTCTGAGTAGTGGAACGAACGGTACAACGAATCTTAGACTTGAGCATAGTTCCCCCTCGTGAGAATAGGTTTGCCTTACTGCATCCCAGAGATCTTTAGCAGAGTTAAACAGGACAAAGCTTAGGCTGATAGCAGGCTCCATAGAGTTGATCAGAAAGGACATAACAATGGCATCATTGGATAACCAGTTGTTAGCGGTAGCAGGATCAATCGGTTGAGTGTCTCCAGTGAGAAAACCGGTGAAGTTGTTTCCAAGGATAGTAAGGAGACAGGCACGAGACCACGTGAGGTAGTTCTGACCATTAAGTTTGATGGGTCCAGGATAAAGAGTGGATTTATTGCTTGAACGATGACCATCAGAGGCCTCAGAGGAGGCAACAACAACCTTGGCGTCATCACTTACTGTAGTCCTGACTCAGAGAGAGGAACACGTCGAATGCTCAGGCAGGCGCAAAGGGGCGTTGGAATAAGGCGCTGATGGCAAGTAGGTGTAGGCATGCGCAGGTGCAGGTAGTTGCAGGTGCATATGCAGGCAGCAGGCATAGACACAGGTGCAAGTAGGCACAGGCAACAGAAAGCGCATGTTGGAAAAAGGTGCTTATGGCAAGTAGGTGCAGGCATGCACAGGTGTAGGGGCACAAACAATAGAAAGCGCAGGCACTAGAGGTAGCGACAAGCAGCGGTAGTGGCAGGTGCATGCGTAGGAAGGGAGCAGGTATAGGCAGCAGCGGGCGCAGTCGTTGGCATCGATATGCAGCAGAGAGCGTAGGTAGGAGAGGCAACGGCAGTGACAGACAGAGGCAAGAAGAGAGACGACGACAGCGAGGTACGGGCAGGCGTAGGCAGCGACGTCACGAAGGAGGCGGAAGCAGGAACGGTGAGAAGGTGCAATGGGTTAGGGGTTAGGTTTGCATCGAACGTGGTTTAGTCTACCATGCTAGACTAGGAGGCAAGGGCCCCCTAAGGGCGGAGAAGAAAAAGATTTTAGGGTTTTTGGCCCTGATATCAACTTGAGAATCAGAGATGAGGGAATGATTCGACTTGTCAGTAATGACAGAGGTCTTTCGTATTTATAATAAGATTACAATAAATCAAATAAGGAAAATATGTAATGCTGACTAAGCACCACTATCTACAAGACATACTACGGCAAATAGTAAATAATAAGACTTAACCAAGGTAAAAATTAAAACTAACTACGGCATATATGCTATTGCAAAATCTGTTAGACGTGTTTAACTATGCCTATATGTAACCCATTCTCAGTGAAACTAACAGAACCTCATGTTAAAGTGTTACTATTCTGGACACGCAGTATCTACTCTGAATTTCATGTGATACTTCCTTGGCAGAAAACAGAGATATCCTAGGGCAGGAATATTGATAGCGAACTATGTTTTATTTCCCTTTCCCACTTAAAGCTGTTCTAGAATGTCTGCACAAGTTTCATTTCTACATTCCTTGTACCAGTTGCAGTATCTTCTGCTATTTTGGGGATATATCATTGTCTGTGGTCCTGTTATGTCCCTATCTGGTGAGTTTTTGTTTTGGACTATTTGTGGCGGATTTAATACACAGGATGGCATAGGAAACTCAACGAGTCACTTGTGTAGGAACTATTCACTTGAGTTTGATTGGATGCAAGTCCTAGTGAGAGTTATAACTAGTTGTCTAAAGCTATATGAGGGACTGTGAATAACACATTTGGGATGATGAATGAGTTAAGATTTTCATCTTATTACTCTAGCATTTGGATTTTCATCACCATGTCCTGTGTGAGTCAGTTTTGCTATCAATAAACAGCCTTCAACAGCTCTCAGGCCTATTTCCAGTTCCTCATTTTTCCTGATCCACCATCATTGCCCTAATAATCCAAGTTGATTCCCATAATTTCTCTTGAAACCTTGAGATTTCAAGAAACCCACCACTATAAAAAGTAGTAGAGTAGTACATTCCAAAACTCAAAATAAAAATGAGATTTTTCTTAGCCACACACCATATTCTGCAATTCAATTACTCCTTCCAAATTTCATTATCGAATGCACTACTCTTTCTTTCCTTTATTTTTGCTTGAAATCTATACCCTAGTTTCTTGCATCTAAACCTTGAACAGTGAAAATTCTTTTCTATATAAGAACCCAATAAACATATAAGAACCACACTAATAGCCTTGAGATCCTACCTCCACCCCCCAAGCACCGGGTAGTCAATATTGCTTTTCATCTGTGTGTTGGCTTTGCAAACAAATAAGGGCCCGTTTGATAACGTTTTTGCCATTTTTGTTTCAAGAAACGGCATAAATAGAAATTTCCGTTTCTAGAAACTGAAACAGAATTGAAGGTGTTTGATTGATAAGTCATGTTTCTAGAAATCGATAGTAACCAGCAAAAGAATGGCCATGAGTCGTTTCCAGAAACGGCGAAACAAGTTCTATTTGTTTCGCCTGGGTCGTTTCTTGAACCATAAATAGGTAGAAATTTCAATTTCTATTTCTGAAAACAAGTGAAACGAAACAGTTTTATCAAACGCTTTTTGTTCCGTTTCTGCCGTTTCTGCACGTTTCTTGAAACATTATCAAACGGGCCCTAAGAGTTTTGCAATTGTGGCCCCAAAGATGGCTGGGTTAGATAGAGATGGTAAGGACTCTTGAATAAGATGATTTTGGTACTAGCCTTGAAATCTTGTGACACCCCCTCACCCCCTACAAAAACAGAAAAAAAAATCCAATATTGCTTTTCATTTTTCTTGGATTTGTAAGAAAATAAGAGTTCGTTACTTGTAAGCTCAAACATGGCTGGAATAGGGACAGATGGTAAAGAATGTTGATGAAGATGATTTTGGAAAACGCTCCCTATGATGCAGTGAAGGCACTCAAGCACTGCCACCATGTAGTGTTTCTCTTGACCATTGTTGGTTTGGTGGTGTATTTGAATGGTTGTGATCTGTTAATCAAGGTGATGTGTGAGTGTTTCTATCCATAATAGGCAACAGAAAACTTATGCTTACGGACTTGCCTCGTGAAAAAAAAGAAAGGTGGAGGCAAGGGTTTTTGGTCCAATAGATTTCAGTTTCCTCTATAAACTCTTCATATTTTCAATCACTAAAAGGAGATGAACCATAAACCTATGCTACATGTATTTCAAATTAAAGAGGAAAAGGACTCCTACACCATAACTCTTGTTCTTTTTCTTCTAGATGTGTTGACTCCCCAAGGAACAAGCATATTATTGTTCCTTGGGGCCTTCGCCCTCCCTTTTACAGCTTTCTCAGTAGGTTTTGTCTGTGTTTGTTTTGGTTGTTCAATAATTTTTCCTTCTCCCCCTTTTTTGGGGCCTCTTGTTCTCTATCTTTGGTAATGAAATTTTTATTCCCCCTCCCAACACCACCCCCACCCCCACCCCCACCCCCCCCCCCCAAAAAAAAAAGAAAAAAAAAGAAAAAAAATCCTGCCCTTCCAACATGTTCTATGCCTTCTATCTTATTCCCACCTATACGACCAATGGTCACCTAGTTTATGCAGCCACTTACAAACTAACCCCATAAACAGTCTTGTCGACACAAATGCTTGACACTATTTTTTTTGGCACCTAAGATCTCTATTAATCATTTACTGACTGAATGTACCATCTCTTGATGAAATGTTTCCAGGCAGAAATGGCTCTGAAGCAATTAGAGAACCTCAGCCCTCCAATTATGAAACAAGCACTTCCTTTGGTTGAACAACTCCCTCCTTTGTATATGGATTTAGTTAAAGGGAGAGAAGACTTCACCCCAAAACCAGAAGAGACTCGAAGATTGGTATGTATTGTATTTGACTATAGCATCAAGTAAAAGCCTGAGTTGCTACATATAGTGTGCAGGCTATGCTTTCATTATCACGGACATGGCTGTGGAGGCAAATTATTTTTCCCAATATTGTTCATTCCTGGGTCTTCATGGATTGCAATTTGATTATTTCTTTTTCTCCTTCCCTAATTGGGAGATTATGCATTCACTCTACACATTTTAGTTTTTTTTCTTCCCCGGTGGAACACAGTTAATGTCGTTTGAGGCTTGTTCTAATGTGTTTTATCTTTTTTTTTTTTTGGATGAATAAAAATTTTGTTACCAAAAAAGGGGGAAGATATACAAAGGGAAGGGGAGGAAGAAAACAACAAACCAAAAGGGGCAAACTTGGGGGTGGGAGAAACCAAAATTAGCCACTAGCCAAAACAAGCACTAGCTACAAAGCCATTATGGGAGGGGAAGGAGTAGCAGGAGACAAGATGGAAGGGGAAAGACCCTAGGACACAATAATTAGCCTGTTCTTTGGGGTGTCGCGGATCGAGAGTTGCCGGAGAGAAGCAAGTTTTGAGCTAACGTTTAAGTAGATGACATTTCAAATCTTGTCATAGGGTTGGGAATTGGAAGTCCATCTGCGGAGTTTACGCTCCATCCATATATGGTTAATGGTAGCACAAAAGGCGAGCTTTCTGCAATGTCACAAGCTGAGGAATCAGCAAAAATCATATCAACCTAGATCCATTCTCTACTAAGGGGGAGCACTTTTCTTCTAAAAGGCTAGCAGCTACTAAGGACCCTCTTCTAGATGGTAGAAGAGAAGAGTAAGAGAAAAATAGGTGGTCGACAAATGCCCCAGCAAAGGTATCAGGAGGGGGGGGACCTAGATGTGACGATAGATGATGAAAGATTGAGTGGGGAGGCAGTTGGAGGTGGCACACCAAGCAGTGAAATTGTGGTAAGGAATATGGCCTTTGAACCAATTGATTTTACGCCAAGGAGCAAGGGGAGGCAGAGCTGAAGAGGCTAAAGGAAGAGGGGAGCCAAGTGATCTTATCATTTCTTCCATGGTGACCTGGGGGATAGGATGAAAAGCAGATCAGATATCAGCTAGGGAGATGGGGAATGGAGGAGGGGACCAAACGCCATTTGAAATGATTGAGGCAATGATGGTGGTCCTACTCAAACCTGATGAGTAAATGGTCCTCGGGCTAACCACAGAGAGGAGAACATCCGAGGGGTGCCAGTGGTCGAGCCAAAGGGAAGTCGAGGAGCTATTGCCAATAGAGTAGGAGATGGCTTCAAGAGACTTGGATCTGGTACTGATGATTTTGCACGAGACCCAAGAGGCATCAGAGGCAAGAGAGAGTCCGTAGGGAGTCATTCTTGAGGGGGGAAGAGTAGACCCAAGAAACCCAGATACTTCTATATTTGGACACAATCTTCTAGATTAGCTTGAGGATTCCAATAGTGTTGACCTCTTTAATTCTTCTTAGGCCAAGCCCTCCCTTTGATTTGGGGAGACAAACAGGCGTGATCTAGAAGGTGGGGGAAGTTGGAAGAATCTTCTACCCCTTTCTAGAGGAAGGAGTAGAGAAGGGACTTGGCTGTTTTGATGGTAGACCAGTACAAGCACATGGATTGGAGCACGAATTTTGCAAGTTCAAGATGACCAGCACAGGAGAGGAGTTTGCCTTTGTAGAGCTAAAGCCTTTTCCTCATGAGGTCAAAAGCATGGGGGTGCATTGGTGGGCAGTGAGCCTAGCGGTGATGAGAAGCAATCCAATGTATTTGACTGGAAGAGAACCAAAGGAAAATCCTGAGCTCAAGAAGGTGAGCAATAGAAGGTTCAGGGACTCCAAAGAGAAATAGCCGAGATTTGAGAGATTGATATGAAGCACTGAAAGGCTAGCAAAGAGTTGAAGGAAAGACATAATGGAGGAAATAGACTGAGGATCCGCCTTAGAGAAGATCTATTTGACAGATCTGGGAAGGGCGCTCAAATCCTGAAATTTTAGAGCGTGGGTTATAATGGATTGTAGTTGATGGGTTCATAATTTCTTGGAGTTTCCTTTCATCTCTTATCAGTTTCTTGGTTGCTGGTTTTGGAGATTGCACATATGGTTACGGTTTTGGATTGTTTGGGTAGAATTTTGTTTAATTAAGTAAATTTTAATTCTGTTTGCATATATGGAGTTTTATAAGATTTCACTTCTTAATGAAGGTGCTGGATTAGTTTGACTGAGTCCTAGTCAAACTTTGAATTTCAGAAGTTGCTTAATTTTAGAATCCTTCCAGCCATATTAACTCCATTACCTGTACGATTGTAAGGTTCTTCTAAACCTGTCCTGCATCCAAGGGTCTGTCTTGTTTCTGGTTTCAGAAAATGAAGCGTTTTGGACAATTTATGCATTAGTATATCTATGTATGTACAAGATAGAACAGTATTGGAATAAGGTTGTGTTAGAACGAGACCTATTAGGCCAATAATACATGAGAATGGAAGGAAATAATACTAGTATGGTATGTATATATACATAAGATATATTCTTAACATCCCTCCTCAAACTCAAGGTGGGAGAGACAATCCCAACTTTAGTTTGGAAACTAAAGTACTGAAGTGTAAAAGGCATGAAATAAAAGACAAAATAAGCTACTAATTAATTCCAACCCTTGTTGGACCAAAACTTTGAACTGGACCGGTTCTTCTTGGCTTCCAAAGCCAGTCATGCTGGTCCAACCAGGTAAGTGCGGCCGTATCTGCATCAACTCTCTTCCTTTGAAAAGAACACACCAAACTAGGCTTGTTTTATTATGAATAAGCATAGGGTTGGGTTCCATACATGTTGGCCCTTTGATCCTATGTGTTTTGAGTGTAATAGGCCACTTTTATGGGCCTAAAAGATGGGCTTTGAGGTTGCATACGGGATTACTAGTTTGTTCCCTTTTTCGTTAGTTTCCTTTTAAGTTGGGTTTGATTCAAGTTATATTGTTTTTTTAGGAGTCAAGTCATTAGTAGTTAGTTTCCTTTTTCAGCTAGTTTCTAATTTCGGTTAGTTTCTAATTTAGTTTTTAGTAAGTATTGTTCAGTTTTTAGTAAGTATTATATTAGGAGACTAATTTAAGGTTTCCTTTTGAGGAACCTTCTGTTTTGTAATTCCTTCCTCCATCAACATTATAAATAAAGAAGAGGAGACTCCTAAAGCTTGGAACGATTTGATAAACAAATAAATGGCTGCTGCTATTGTCTTCTCCATGAAGAGTTGTCTTGTGTTTGATCAAGGCTGATGGAATTGGTGTGTGATCCAGTTGACTCTCTGCGGTGTGAAGCCCGAGAAGTCATCTTCCTTAGCTTATCTTCTTCTTCTCTCTACTACACAAAGTGCTACTGATCTGCTCAAGTTCCTACATGTATTAAATTCAGTTTTGCTCTCAGTTCTGCCCAAAAAATTGCAGATTCTGTTAGCAATTTTCAGAACCTGCCTAGACCTAACCAGCCCTCAGTTTTTGCTGAATTTTGGATCAAAGTTAGGCTCTACCTAGGGGGAACTCGCACAAAGGGGAGCCTTTTCTGTCCAGGGGTTCAAGAGATATTAGAAATCTCCCTAATTTTGTCTTCTAGTGACCTATTCTGCCCAGATTTGAAATCGATAGAACTGTTTTAGTCTATTCTGGTTTGTATGATCTACCATTTTTTTTTCATGTTGAGTGGAGTGCATTGGACTTGTGTCAATCCTTGTTAGGCCTTACTCATCAAACTGCTGATCTAATCTGAGAATACCTAACCACTGACATCGATAGCTTGCTGGTTTATCCAATTTGGTCATCCTTCTGTTCTGATATGTTGTGCTGCTGTTGGGCTATTCTTGATTGTTCTTCTGATAAAAAAAATCTTGTAGTTAAAGGCTTGGTAGTTCATCTATCCTAGTCTACATTAAGAACTCGACTCCGTCGAGTTAGGAAAAGGACCGAGGAGACCATCTGAAGGATTACACTAAATGAGGAACGATCCCACCATCTTCTTGAAAGCTAGGTGTTGGTATAGCCACAATGCTGTACTTTTTTGTCAAACAACCAAGGTTGACCAATAAGGATATGGCACACTTTCAGTGGGAGGACATCCCATTGGACTGTATCCTTAAATCCACCTATAGAATATGTGACAATACTTATCTGTGATCTTGAGATTAGTGTTGTTCACCCAAGCAACCTTGTAGGATTTGGATGTGGCTCTGTCTTCAATCCCAGCTTACGAACGTCTTCAGAGACAACATTGGAGCAACTACCTCCATTAATGACCAAGTTTAACAATTGGTCTTTGTACTTCACACGGGTTTGAAAAATACTACTGCGGCACCAATCTTCATTGTCAGTGACTTTCTGAGTGGTCAACACATAAGGGATGACATAAAAATTATGTGGGTCCTCATCACTGAGAGTGTTATGGACTTCACCTGACACACGCTTTTCTCTTAAATCAACTGTCAGAACCAAGTTGCTCTTTGTGAATATAAGGTATAAGAGAATCCTTATCAATAAAAGCAACCGGACGGATGGGACATTGAGCACTGATATGTCCAAATCCATTGCACGACTAGCACCAAACCGTAAACTTTGTTGTATCAGAAGCTTTATCTAAATCACGCCAAGGGGGTGAGTATGGACGAGTAAGCCGTGAAGATGACATTTCAGAAGCATGTCGAGGTGGAGAATATGACCGACTAGGTCGTGAAGATGCCATAGATGTAGCACTAGCCTGTGGTTTGCTAAATGACCTTTCTTGGGTAGCACGCTGTTGTAGAATGGAACTAGTACCTCAAGGGAAAGAATCTGCAAAATTTCTCCGACTGTATGGGCGTTTCAGAATTTCCTCAACCTAATACGCTACTTACACGACATCTTCCATTGGAACCAGTCCACTAGATGCAAGGGCAGCACTAAGTTGAGGATGCAGACCATTGCAGAATTGTACTAACTAATACTTCTTCATCCCACTCAAAATCAGAACGAGTGACCAAATAATAAAATCTAACATATTCTTCGACGGTCAAATTCTCCTCTTTCAGTTGTACAAACCTAAGATGCATGCGTTGCTTGTAATTAGGAGGCAAGAATATTGAGTTCATGCATTTCAGCCTAAGTAGTGACCAAACCAATGCCTCGAGTTTGGTTTTGTTGCTGTTGCTTGACACATCAGACTCGGGCCGTGCCTTTCAGTTTAGCCTCTGCAAATAGGATCTTTCGGGCTTCAGTCAACCCGTATCATCTGAAGAATGTCTCTAAGCTGTGAATCCAGTCAAGGTACAATTCTGGATTGTTATCTCCATAAAAATCAAGGACATCCAATTTTGCTGCTCGTTTTGCTCCATCATCATATCTAGTTCCACATGGTGGTGGAGGTGGTGGTGTGGTGGTGGTGTTGATGTGGTGGTGGTGTATGATGTGGTGGTGGTGGTGGTGGTGGTGGCAGTGGTAGTGACGGATCCCGTGGAGTGGTGTTGGAAGAATCCCTAGATTGAATGAGACTCTTTCCTCTATCTGCAGCCACCAATCGATCAATAGAAACTTGCATAGGATTCCATCATTGCCTTAAGAGAAGTGACAATGGTAGTGAGGGCATCAATTTTCGCATTAGTTTCTCCTTTATAGGAGTTCAGCTACTGGATAACTTCACTATTGGCTACTATGGTGATGATAGACAAAATAACCCTCAAAGAGTAATGGCAAGATAGTAAATAGATGGAAGCTTAAAGGAGAATGGAAGAATGGTAATTAAAGGGGATCTCTAATTGAATGGCAATACTGTAATATGAGGTTTATGATTAGAAACACAATTGCAACGTATGTGTAAAGGTAGACTTGGAAAATAATTTTGAAAGGATAACTTAGATAAAAAAGTGAAATGTGAGGGTAATTTTGGAAATCAAAAAAATCAAAGAAAAGGTAATGGTTACTGATAGACGAGAGACTGGGGAGGTCTCCCACTTGGAGAGAGAAACCAATAGTGGAGTTCTTTCCTAATTGAACCAAGGGAGTTGGTGAAGCCTGCGCTGCAACAAAAGGGGATCAAAGAGAGGAAGGGACAGGAGTTCCAGGGACTGGTGGCAGCGATTTGAACCAGCGGTGGGAGTCAGCTTCGACCAAGAGAGCGTGGCTAGCGATGGGACGTTGTAGGTGCATCCTCTGTCCTTTCGCTCTCTTCTCGTCTCTCGTCTTTTTTTTTTTATTTTGTCTTTGTTTCTGTCTTCTCTCTGCTCTTTTTTTTTTGGGTAGAACCCTAGAGAGGGTGTTTTGATTGAGATTTTGGGGAAAAAACGAGGTCAATGGAGGTTCTGGTTCGGCTTCTCTGTTTGCAGCAGAGTTTTTTTTTTTGGGTTTTACTCGACCCTAGTAGGTAGGGTTCCGACTTCTTTGTTTTGCAACATACATTTTTTTATTTTTTCTTTTTGGCTTCTCTACTTATGTTGTTTGGCAGCAAGCAATGAAGGAGGGAGATGGCAAGACAGAGATGGGTTAGGAAAGAAAGTGGAATAGGGAGAGAAGGAAGGATCCTTCGGCTTTGATACCAAGTTGATGGAGGGCCTTAGGGAAGAAGGGAAAAACCAGAGTAGTAGGGGGAGGAAGGGAATCACATAGTTACAGAAAGCACAAATCCAACCAATTCTCATTCAATAATCAAATCACTCTAACTTGTCCATCGGTTATAGCCAATATATGGAAAAGTAATGACATGAAATTAGAAACTCAACTAAAATAGTATCTAGCATAAACTAGGAAATAACCATAAAAGGAAACCAATGCAAATGAATAAAAGACAGAATAAGCTACTAATTATTTCCAACCCTTGTTGGACCAGAATCCTAGGCTAGACCGGTTCTTCTTGGCTCTTGGCTTCCAAAGCCAGTCATGCTGGTCCAACCAGGTAAGTGTAGCAGATAAGTGTAGCCGTATCTGCATCAGAGGTAATAGTGACAAGACGAAGAGTGCATGAACAAGATCTTGATGCACAAAATGACAATCATTCTCTATATGTTTGTGTTATGAAAAACATCATTATGAGCTCTCTGGCTAGCACTTCTATCATCACAATGAAGAACAGTAACACCGTGATATGTCACTTCCATGTCTTTTAGTAGCCAATGTAACCAAATTAGTTAAGAGGTTGTATTTGCAATGGCACAATAGTCTCTGTGTTGGAGTGAGATGTAACACTTTGCTTCTTGTTATGCCAAAAGATGTAACACTCTGCTTCTTTCTGAGTAGGCCACCTTTGTTTTTTTCTTTGTTTAATTTTTATCTGGCCAACCTCTCTTTGTGCGACTGTAAACCAGATGATCAATGGGGAGGGGGAAGGGGGACGGACAACTGGAATTTTTTTGGGTGGGGAGTGGGGGTTGACCTTTCATTACTTTACCACAGTTCACTCCTCACATAGTCAGAAAGGCCCAAGGGAGTTAAAGCCCATCTAGCTGCTAGCTGCTAGCTGCAATTCGTTTAGTGATGGGATAAATGTCTTTCCAATTTTTTTTTTGGGGGGGTAGAGGAAATGTGCTTATCGAGTGCAAACCATAAGCTTTACGTCTTTTCTTTGAGCAGTTTTCATTTTGCAAACCTCTACTTTCTATAAAAATATTCATGTTTCTTAGATGATAAACAATTCACAGATCAGGTCTTACTATGGTATTTCGAGGAATCTTCTGGTTAAATTCAAAGATGATACAATTGATGAAACTTCAACATTAGCACAGCTGCTGGCCTGTGATTCTGCCATTAGTTCACTAGTGGATATCTCAATTCGTTTGTTACCTGGAGATCATGGGCTTCCACTCCAACAGGTGAATTTTATATCCAATAATTTGGGTTAGATTAACCATGCTATGAAGAGTGACATTTTGAGCAAGATTCATGGATCCCTTTTTTTTTTTGGGGGGGGGGGGGGATTAACAAATTTCAGGTTCTCCCAGATGTCCCCCCAGCAATGGCGGATGCAGTAAATCGTGGAGGTGAGCTGCTGGTAAATTTAACTGTGGGAACACCATGGGAGACAGTTGCTAAAGAAGTAGGTAACACATTTGGCATTGATTCAGTGATCCTACCGGCAGAGATTTCAAAGGACATTGACTCGCTTGTGGATGTAATCACATCTTGGATGGCATCTAACTCGGGTCCAAGACTTCTAAAGTCATGAAAAGTGAAGTAGAAGGCCAGAACCCAGAAGCCAAGTCCGCCAAGACATTGGTGGGGGGGAAAGATTCTCTGCATAAAGCATTCTGATGATCTCATTCTTATATCTTATATCTCTACACATCATTTTTCTTTGTTAGTAACTTTATACATATCTGGAACTTTCATTTTCTACCCCGTGTAAGTGACGTGACATATGTTGTACCCAAAAAAAGAAAAAAAGAAAAATGATCTTTGTAGGCCTTCGTACCACTAAAATGAAGAAAAAAAAACGTGTCATTTGTTGGCCTTTGTACCAAAAAAAAAAAAAAAAGCCTCTGCATAAAGAGACACCATTCCTTCCTTTTCTTTTTGGCTACAAGAGGAAATTGAAGTGATTTTTTTCTGTAATCAAGGTGTCCGAGTCAATTTACGCGCACCTCGACTAACTTTCGGGGAGACTAGCACAACAATTCAGTATTATGATGTAACCAAGGTGTTCGGGTCAGTTTATGCGCACCTCGACTAATCTTCGATGAGACTAGCACAACAACCCATCGTTATGATCTCCACATAAATCGTAGATGCACAGATAGGGAATTGAACCTGAGACTGTGCGTTTAATCTACACAATCTTCAGTTCGTCCTAACCATCTGGGCAACCCACAGGTGGGTACTGAATAAATAAAAAAATATACATATACATACACAATGCGTACAACAGGGTTCGATCCCACGACCTCTTCCCTTAGGTGTCGGCTCCACAAGCTAAAGCTACCACCACTAAGCTATTCTAGTGTTCGTATTGAAGTGAAATTATCTTTAAATGAGAAGTGAAAGAAGGGAGCCCGATTCCAATCATGGCCTAATTTAAATGCCAACAGTTGCTGTGGTAGATTTGATGAGGCCTAATTTATGAATTGATAGACTTGAAGGTTTCTTGGCTCACATCTCACGTTTCAGTCTTCGAAAGATGCCATGTAGCCGGTGTGATGTTCATACCAGAGTTTGGCAATCAAACCTAAAGCAAAGTAGTAGCAGGTGGAAAGATCGATCAATTTTGTCCCATTTTTTATAGAATTCTTTTTCTTTTTATGAAAGCTGATTCGAATAGGTCATTGACTATAGGATTATTAGCGAATTGAAGCCTAGTAAAGCAGCCTGCGAAACATAATTTTGAAAATCTAAAATTACGAGAGGGGCACAAAGTGGTCCAGTACGTGGGCGTGTATTGACATACATGAGATGCTGTCACCAGGATAGATTCTAAAATTCAACCTGTGGCTAACCCATACCTTGACGATCTCTCTATTCAACGGTTAGAATAGTAGCTTAAGTATCCATGTGGCAAAATAGTTGAAAAAATGAACTAAATTTTAATTACCTGGGCATGGTGTTGGGCTATACAGCCTGTCTGTCCCCACTTAGGAAATGACGCGCTGCCTTACTCCAACCCGGGGTCTCATCTCTCATGTTTTCTAAGCTTTATTTTCTAATATCTACTCACCGATGTGACACTTGATAGAGAACTTTCGAGCACTATTACCTATTACACATATATTCCAGATGCAAATTGCTATCATGTCTATACACATGCATAGCTTCCCCAAAGAGAGCCAAAATCCTAGATTCTTCTAGGCTCCTCTTCCCGCTTTTTTGCTTTTCGGGTTTCCCCATGAAGTGGTTTGCCTCACGTGCACATAGTCCCTCCAAAAAGAAGAATTATATTTAAAATTGTCACGACCCTAAGTCTAACCAAGTTATCGAGGTGGAAGAAATTCAAGGGGATACCAGCAAGGTGCTGGATGATCAAGACCCTATTCTAGGGTGAGCCATCAAGATGCTTAGATGACCTCTTGTCAATTATGATATGGAAAATTATCTTATACCACCCTAAATTTTCAAAGTTACATAATATATATTCTATTTTGAAAAAATAATAACCCTTAAATCTATTCCGATAGCTTACAAACGTCAAATGATGATGTGACTGTTGATATTTTTTAAATGACAAGTTTAACCTTAAAAGGGTATTTTCTCCCTTCCTCTTCGTTTCTTCTTCGTTCAGGTTTGTGGTGCTAGGGCTTATGCTTCTCTGTCTCTGCTGGTTGAATGTTCTGTAAATGTAGAAACAAAATTCTCTGTAGATTGTTAGCATTTCCAGTGTCTCTTTCTTGCAATGGAATATTTTCTTGAAGCAATTAAAGAGGGAATTGCAAGGATTGTCATAAGTTTTTAGGGTTTTCGGCATGTTCTGTTGTGTTCTTTAGCTTGTTTTGTTCAAGAATTGGCTTGTGTTTGGGAGGATTTATGGAGAGAGATGCAAAAAAAAAAAAAAAAAAATCTCCATAATTCTCTATTTCTCTCTCTCTAAACATGTAGGAGAAAGGAGAGAATAATAATTAATTAATTAAATATTAAAAAGGATTAAAAAAAAGCAGATAATATTCCTCCTTAAATCTCTCTCTCTCTCTCTCTCTCATCCTCTTTGAAAAAAACGTGAAGCACAATAGAGGGAGATTCTCCATAGAGAGAATTATAAATAATTATGGAAATATTAAAAAGGTAAATATAGAGAGAGATATACCATAAAAAAAAAAAACTGCTCCTAAAATCTCTCATTCCATCCCTTACAAAATCTAAACATGGAAGAAAGGGATATTTTCTCTCTATAATTCTTTTTCTCTTACTCATTCTCTCTAAATGTGGAGGAGAAAGGGGTGTCATTAATTATAATTATTACGTATTAAAGGGATAAAAAAATAGGCACAAAATGATGGAGAGATTTATTGCATAAAAACGGTATCTTTCAATGATCTTTAATCAACTTTAAAGGTTTTTACTGCATGAAATCCTTCCCTATATATACCACAGAGATTTCTCAATTTTTTGTCTCTTACAACAATAATATTTCCACCCAATCTTTCTCTTATCCTATTTATTAGTAAATAAGCGTTTCCCTCTCCTTCATTAGGAAATAGAATTTCTCTCCCCCCATGTATTTATTAATTTTTTGATACGTTTCTTATCTTATTTATTAGTAAATAAAAGCTTCCCTCTTCTCTCCCCTTTATTAGAAAGCAAAATCAAAAATCTTTTTTTCTCTCTCTTACACACGTTCCTATCTCTACCCATTAGAAAGCAAAATCAGAAATCTTTTTTTTTCTCTTTCTCTCACACGTTCTTATCTCTACTCAACGTCCGTTATTTCTCTTCTCTCTCTCTCTCTCTCTCTCCCCCTCTCATACATGTTCCTAATCTTTCTCTTATCCTATTTATTAGTAAAGAAACTCTTCTCTTCCCTCTCTTTCATTAGGAAATAGAATCTCTCTCCCCCATGTATTTATTACGTCTCTTATCTTATTTATTAGTAAATAAATCTTCCTCTTCTCTCCCCTTTATTAGGTAAAAAAATCAAAGAGTTGTGTCTCCTCTTTGATATTCTCTCCCAAAGCCCACAATCTGCTCTAAGAGAGCTCCAAGAGCTCTATTTCTCTGTTATTCCTTTGGCTCCAGGTAAGCTATTGTAAAGTTTCCTATACAGTTCTTTAGCTTGTTCTTTTCCTATCTAATGGTTTAATTTAAGGTATTCGTCTTCAATCCTTGATCCTATAATGCACTTCTTATCTTCTAAAATTTGTTTGTTTGTTTGTTTGTTTTTTTTTTTTTCTAATTCTTTATGGATGTAAACCTGCAGACTTTAATATGTTTTCTGATTTAGGTTATCTGGGATCTACTTAAATATGTAATCTTAATTTATTTTTTATTTTTTTTAATCCATACTTTTTAAATGTTCGATTTTCTTCGTTCATTTATGGGTTTATCGTATCTAATGTTGGGTTAACCCTCTAACTTGTCTCAGGTATGAAAGGACCTCAGGGCTTCATAATCCTCGATCGGTTGAAGAAGTCTTTAAGAATTTCATATGGAGGCACGCTGGGACAATCAAGGCTTTCACCACTGGTTGGATTTTGCTTGGAGGGTTTTTTACTTTGTAGGTTTTGATGTTTACATTGTTGTTTTTCTTTTGCAGATGTTGAGAAATTCTTTCAATAATGTGATCCTCGTGAGCTCTGTTTCTTATATGGGATTGGCAGGGTTTTGGTTTTAAAAAAGTAACAGTGACTACGGTATAAATTTGGTTTCTGGATGCTGTTAATTTGTATATTTTGAGTATTTGAGGGTTGCAATTACTCAAGTTTCACTTTAGAGTTGGTTGGATCTCGGATTCAAAGATATCTCCAATTCTATCCCTTATTTTATTTTCATGCAATTCGACCAACTCTTACTTCTCTTTGAGTCCCAAGTTCCCAATATCCACCGCTTAATTGGAGATTCAATTGAGCACGTAGGACTTACATTAGATGCTCTAATAATTACGAATGGATAAACTTTTTCTAATGGATGCATGTGATTGCCTCTAGATCTGTCTGAAAAAAAAATGGCTAAAAAGGGATCCCTTCAGCATTGGATATCTGCAACAAAGTGACCCCAAATTGCCAAGTAAAGGAATCTATGAAAGAAAGAGTTGAGACTATTAAGCAAACCATTACTACCAAGAATTAATATGTTCTATAGGTCTTTCAATCATGTTCAATTGATCTTCTATTTTTGTGATATGCTCTCTTACATGAAAGCATTACATTTTTGTTTTTATGAACCTTATAAGAAAATCATTTTTGATTACACAATGATGAAATTGGTGATTGTGAATGCATTACCGTTAACAAACTTCTGAACTCCCGATTTCTCTGGTTGTAACCAAGTTTATAGAAAGAGGTTAAAAAGAAAGGGCATTAATGTCATTCCCTCTTCAGAGACTCCAAGGTTGTTTTCATCCACATTCAAGATTCCCAAACTAAAGAACCCATCATCGATAGCTTGTAACTAAATCTCTCAGAGAGAGACAGAGAGACATTTTACTAAAGAAAGGCCTCTCTCTTGCCATTGATTGTCTAGGGTTTAGGGTTTAGGGTTTAGGGTTTAGGGTTTAGGGTTTAGGGTTTAGGGTTTAGGGTTTAGGGTTTAGGGTTTAGGGTTTAGGGTTTAGGGTTTAGGGTTTAGGGTTTGGGTTTAGGGTTTAGGGTTTAGGGTTTAGGGTTTAGGGTTTAGGGTTTAGGGTTTAGGGTTTAGGGTTTAGGGTTTAGGGTTTAGGGTTTAGGGTTTAGGGTTTAGGGTTTAGGGTTTAGGGAAT